>NC_069501.1:515457415-515597415 GCF_027579735.1 Bombina bombina | reverse complement strand
GCTATATATTTCCCGTCTGTTCTCCTACACTGGACACTGTCTGCCTGTTACCTAAGCCCCCCTCATGATTTTTACGACACCTCCTCCTCTCCCTGCACTTTCTGTCTTCTTAGCTATTCTGTGTTTTAAGATATAGGGGCATATGTATCAGGCTCCGAATGGAGCTTGATGCCCCGTGTTTCTGGCGAGCCTGCAGGCTCGCCAGAAAGAGCAATTATGAAGCAGCGGTCACAAAGACAGCTGCTCCATAACCTGTCCGCCTTCTCTGAGCAGGCGGACAGACATCGCCGCAATTCAACTCGATCGAGTACGATCGGGTTGATTGACACCCCCCTGCTGGCACCCGATTGGCCGCGGGTCTGCAGGGGGCGGCGTTGCACCAGCAGCTCTTGTGAGCTGCTGGTGCAATGCTGAATACGCCGAGCGTATTGCTCGCCGTATTCAGCGATGTCTGTCGGACCTGATCCGCACTGTCGGATCAGGTCCATAATCTGTAAATTCCATTGAATTGGTCAGTATTGCTTCAGACTTGATAAAGGAAGGAATTCTTTCCGAAAGCTTGTCAACTTATAAATGTATAGTTAGTCCAATAAAAAAAGTATCATTGCTCAATGCAATACTCTTGCTATCTTGATATCTAAATCTCTGGACTAACACGGCTACTCCAATCAACGTGACTATATATATATATATATATATATATATATATATATATATACTGTATATATATATATATATATATATATATATACATACATACATACATACACACACACACACAGGTACAAATCCCCAAATCTGGAATTCCAAAACTTTTTAATGAGAGAGATAGAGATAGTGAGAGAGATAGACAGAGACAGAGAGAGATAGACAGAGAGAGAGATAGAGAGATAGACAGACAGACAGACAGACAGATAGATAGATAGATAGATAGATAGATAGATAGATAGATAGATAGATAGAGAGATAGATAGAGAGAGAGAGAGAGATAGAGAGAGAGCGAGAGAGAGAGAGAGATTTTATATTTTTTTGTTTGTTTTTGTTTTGTTCTTTAACTTTTATGTCTATTTAATAAGAGTAGCTAAGCATTATAAACAGACATGTACATTAATAAAATCATGGCAACTGGTAATGGTTAAAAGAGACAACTATATCATTTTCAAGTCCAGTGTATGTGGATCTAAATTTAATTAATATGCTATCTAAATAAATTGTGCAAAGAAAATATAAAATTATTTTGACAACCTTATCATTTCATACTAACTGGCCTTCACTATCATGACAGGGAAAACAGTTGTATAGTTATTTTTATTGATGTTAGTAAATAAAATCTAGTCTTACACTTGTAACTATATAAAATGTTAAAAGGGATAGTAAACACCAAACATGTTATTGTTTTAAAAGATAGCCAATCCCTTTATTTATCATTCTCCAGTTTTGCATAACCAACACTGTTATATTAATATACGTTTTACCTCTGTAATTACCTTGTATCTAAGCTTCTGTAGACTGTCTCCTTATCTCAGATCTTTTGACAGACTTGGATTTCAAGGCAATTAGTGCTGACTCTTAAATAACTTCATGTGCATGAGCACAATGTTATCTATATGAAACACATGAATGCCCTCTAGCTGTGAAAACCTGTCAAATGCATTTAAATTATAGACAGCCTTCAAGGGCTTAGAATTTACCATATGAACCTGCCTAGTATTAGTCTTCAACTAAGAATCTAAGGCCTAGATTTGGAGTTTGGCGGTAGATGGGCTGTTAACGCTCCGCAGGCTTTTTTCTGGCCGCAGCATAAAATTAACTCTGGTATCGAGAGTTCAAAAAAATGCTGCGTTAGGCTCCAAAAAAGGAGCGTAGAGCATTTTTACAGCAAATGCAACTCTCGATACCAGAGTTGCTTACGGACGCGGCCAGCCTCAAAAACGTGCTCGTGCACGATTCTCCCATAGGAAACAATGGGGCTGTTTGAGCTGTAAAAAAACCTAACACCTGCAAAAAAGCAGCGTTCAGCTCCTAACGCAGCCCCATTGTTTCCTATGGGGAAACACTTCCTACGTCTGCACCTAACACTCTAACATGTACCCCGAGTCTAAACACCCCTAACCTTACACTTATTGACCCCTAATCTGCGACCCCCGCTATCGCTGACCCCTGCATATTTTTTTTAACCCCTAATCTTCCGCTCCGTACACCGCCGCAACCTACGTTATCCCTATGTACCCCTAATCTGCTGCCCCTAACACCGCCGACCCCTATATTATATTTATTAACCCCTAACCTGCCCCCCACAACGTCGCCGCCAGCTACCTACAATAATTAACCCCTAATCTGCCGACCGCAAAGCGCCGCCACCTACGTTATCCTTATGTACCCCTAATCTGCTGCCCCTAACACCGCCGACCCCTATATTATATTTATTAACCCCTAATCTGCCCCCCACAACGTCGCCGACACCTGCCTACACTTATTAACCCCTAATCTGCCGAGCGGACCTGAGCGCTACTATAATAAAGTTATTAACCCCTAATCCGCCTCACTAACCCTATCATAAATAGTATTAACCCCTAATCTGCCCTCCCTAACATCGCCGACACCTAACTTCAATTATTAACCCCTAATCTTCCGACTGGAGCTCACCGCTAATCTAATAAATGTATTAACCCCTAAAGCTAAGTCTAACCCTAACACTAACACCCCCCTAACTTAAATATAATTTAAATCTAACGAAATTAATTAACTCTTATTAAATAAATTATTCCTATTTAAAGCTAAATACTTACCTGTAAAATACATCCTAATATAGCTACAATATAAATTATAATTATATTATAGCTATTTTAGGATTAATATTTATTTTACAGGTAACTTGGTAATTATTTTAACCAGGTACAATAGCTATTAAATAGTTAAGAACTATTTAATAGTTACCTAGTTAAAATAATAACAAAATTACCTGTAAAATAAATCCTAACCTAAGTTATAATTAAACCTAACACTACCCTATCAATAAATTAATTAAATAAAATACCTACAATTACCTACAATTAACCTAACACTACACTATCAATAAATAAATTAAATACAATTTCTACAAATAACTACAATTACATAAACTAACTAAAGTACAAAAAATAAAAAAGAACTAAGTTACAAAAAATAAAAAAATATTTACAAACATAAGAAAAATATTACAACAATTTTAAACTAATTACACCTACTCTAAGCCCCCTAATAAAATAACAAAGACCCCCAAAATAAAAAATTCCCTACCCTATTCTAAATTAATAAATGTAAAAGCTCTTTTACCTTACCAGCCCTGAACAGGGCCCTTTGCGGGGCATGCCCCAAGAAAATCAGCTCTTTTGACTGTAAAAAAAACATACAATACCCCCCCCCCCAACATTACAACCCACCACCCACATACCCCTAATCTAACCCAAACCCCCCTTAAATAAACCTAACACTAAGCCCCTGAAGATCTTCCTACCTTGTCTTCACCATCCAGGTATCACCGATCCGTCCTGGCATCCGGTGCTGAAGAGGTCCAGAAGAGGCTCCAAAGTCTTCCTCCTATCCGGCAAGAAGAGGACATCCGGACCGGCAAACATCTTCTCCAAGCGGCATCTTCGATCTTCTTCCATCCGGTGCGGAGCGGGTCCATCTTGAATCAGCCGACGCGGATCCATCCTCTTCTTCCGGCGTCTCCCGACGAATGACGGTTCCTTTAAGGGACGTCATCCAAGATGGCGTCCCTCGAATTCCGATTGGCTGATAGGATTCTATCAGCCAATCGGAATTAAGGTAGGAATATTCTGATTGGCTGATGGAATCAGCCAATCAGAATCAAGTTCAATCCGATTGGCTGATCCAATCAGCCAATCAGATTGAGCTCGCATTCTATTGGCTGTTCCGATCAGCCAATAGAATGCGAGCTCAATCTGATTGGCTGATTGGATCAGCCAATCGGATTGAACTTGATTCTGATTGGCTGATTCCATCAGCCAATCAGAATATTCCTACCTTAATTCTGATTGGCTGATAGAATCCTATCAGCCAATCGGAATTCGAGGGACGCCATCTTGGATGACAGCCCTTAAAGGAACCGTCATTCGTCGGGAGACGCCGGAAGAAGAGGATGGATCCGCGTCGGCTGATTCAAGATGGACCCGCTCCGCACCGGATGGAAGAAGATCGAAGATGCCGCTTGGAGAAGATGTTTGCCGGTCCGGATGTCCTCTTCTTGCCGGATAGGAGGAAGACTTTGGAGCCTCTTCTGGACCTCTTCAGCACCGGATGCCAGGACGGATCGGTGATACCTGGATGGTGAAGACAAGATAGGAAGATCTTCAGGGGCTTAGTGTTAGGTTTATTTAAGGGGGGTTTGGGTTAGATTAGGGGTATGTGGGTGGTGGGTTGTAATGTTGGGGGGGGGGTATTGTATGTTTTTTTTTACAGGCAAAAGAGCTGATTTTCTTGGGGCATGCCCCGCAAAGGGCCCTGTTCAGGGCTGGTAAGGTAAAAGAGCTTTTACATTTATTAATTTAGAATAGGGTAGGGAATTTTTTATTTTGGGGGTCTTTGTTATTTTATTAGGGGGCTTAGAGTAGGTGTAATTAGTTTAAAATTGTTGTAATATTTTTCTTATGTTTGTAAATATTTTTTTATTTTTTGTAACTTAGTTCTTTTTTATTTTTTGTACTTTAGTTAGTTTATGTAATTGTAGTTATTTGTAGAAATTGTATTTAATTTATTTATTGATAGTGTAGTGTTAGGTTAATTGTAGGTAATTGTAGGTATTTTATTTATTAATTTATTGATAGGGTAGTGTTAGGTTTAATTATAACTTAGGTTAGGATTTATTTTACAGGTAATTTTGTTATTATTTTAACTAGGTAACTATTAAATAGTTCTTAACTATTTAATAGCTATTGTACCTGGTTAAAATAATTACCAAGTTGCCTGTAAAATAAATATTAATCCTAAAATAGCTACAATATAATTATAATTTATATTGTAGCTATATTAGGATGTATTTTACAGGTAAGTATTTAGCTTTAAATAGGAATAATTTATTTAATAAGAGTTAATTAATTTTGTTAGATTTAAATTATATTTAACTTAGGGGGGTGTTAGTGTTAGGGTTAGACTTAGCTTTAGGGGTTAATCCATTTATTATAGTAGCGGTGAGCTCCGGTCGTCAGATTAGGGGTTAATAATTGAAGTTAGGTGTCGGCGATGTTAGGGAGGGCAGATTAGGGGTTAATACTATTTATGATAGGGTTAGTGAGGCGGATTAGGGGTTAATAACTTTATTATAGTAGCGCTCAGGTCCGCTCGGCAGATTAGGGGTTAATAAGTGTAGGCAGGTGTCGGCGACGTTGTGGGGGGCAGATTAGGGGTTAATAAATATAATATAGGGGTCGGCGGTGTTAGGGGCAGCAGATTAGGGGTACATAAGGATAACGTAGGTGGCGGCGCTTTGCGGTCGGCAGATTAGGGGTTAATTATTGTAGGTAGCTGGCGGCGACGTTGTGGGGGGCAGGTTAGGGGTTAATAAATAAAATACAGGGGTCGGCGGGGTTAGGGGCAGCAGATTAGGGGTACATAAGTATAACGTAGGTGGCGGTCGGCAGATTAGGGGTTAAAAATTTTTAATCGAGTGGCGGCGATGTGGGGGGACCTCGGTTTAGGGGTACATAGGTAGTTTATGGGTGTTAGTGTACTTTAGGGTACAGTAGTTAAGAGCTTTATAAACCGGCGTTAGCCCAGAAAGCTCTTAACTCCTGCTATTTTCCGGCGGCTGGAGTTTTGTCGTTAGAGCTCTAACGCTCACTTCAGAAACTACTCTAAATACCGGCGTTAGAAAGATCCCATTGAAAAGATAGGATACGCAATTGACGTAAGGGGATCTGCGGTATGGAAAAGTCGCGGCTGAAAAGTGAGCGTTAGACCCTATTTTGAGTGACTCCAAATACCGGCGGTAGCCTAAAACCAGCGTTAGGAGCCTCTAACGCTGGTTTTCACGGCTACCGCCGAACTCTAAATCTAGGCCTAAGAGAGCAAAGCAAATTTGATGATAAAAGTAAATTAGAAAGCTGTTTAAAATGACATGCCCTATCTGAATCATGAAAGTTTAATTTGGACTTTACTATCCCTTTAACATGTTAGTATGTTAGGGAACTGGAGATACAGCTGAGACATATTTGGCAAATTGTACTGGGTCTTAAAGTGATTGTAAACCCAAGCGTATAACAAATGCTAGGATTTACAATCACTAAAAATAAACATTAGTTTATGTGATAGTTTTTTTTTAAAAACAATGTTAAACTCACCCTATCTGTAAGGCAAGTAGATCCCTAACTCAGCACTTTCTTCAGTGAGGTGACGTTTCCACCTCTAGACCAATAGCCGTGCGTGTCAACTGACATCCTAGCACAGCTATTGGTCTAGAGGTGAAAACGTCACCTCATTGGAGAAAGCGCTATGCGGCTGGAGGCGCTGTGTTAGCAAACTACTTTCCTTACAGATAGGGCGAGTTTAACATTGTTTTTTAGGAAACGATCACATAAACTAATGTTTAATATTACTGATGGTAAATCCTAGCGTTTGTTATACGCTTGGATTTACCATCACTTTAAATACACTTTTGGCTGTTGTATTTATATTTATTGAAAGGAGGATACCAATAAAAGCAGCCCCAAAGCAGGGTTATCTGCAGCTCAAGTTGGTTGTTATTAACACATATGAAAGTCTCCCTGGTTGGGCACAGTATGGAATTATATTAGACACCAAGGGGAGTGGTCTTGGTGAAATACCAGTCTGTCTTTTCTGGACAGCACAACTGGCTCTGGAAACCTGATACCTTCTTTCTTCCTTTTGTTACAGCATGTTGTCCAGGATCTACCATTAGTGAAGGACTATGTATAAACCTTGAATGTGGCTTCCATAGTTGGGCAGGATTCAGTCTGGCAGCAAACACAACCACTTATAACAAGAGTTATAGCAACCTTGGGCCCCCAGATGTTTTGGAACTACATTTTCCATGATGCTCACACAGCCTAAAGAGTGTCTCAGCATCATGGGAAATGTAGTTCCAAAACATCTGGGGGACCAAGTTTGCTGAACCCTGACTTATAAGGTTTTTGGAACTGAGAAACATTTACTTCATCTCCAGACTATTCATACAGGAGAATATATATTGGATATGAGAGATCTAGAAGCGGTCACACAGTGACGTGCAGTGAGGTCAGAGGCTGGTGAGGCACTAGATATGATACGACTGAGAAACACATGTACAGAGGGCCGCAAGTACCCCCAACAGGGCAGGTTTAAATGATAGCTGAACCAGTACACAGGTGACATAATCAGGTGATGGGTGAGAGCAAGTTAGTAACCACTGAGTTACTGATCAGCTGATTACTTCACCTGTGCACTGATTCAGCTATAATGAAAACCTGGCCTGTTGGGGGTACTTGAGGACCATTGTTGAGAAACACTGCACTAAAGCACCAGCTCATCGGAAATGTATTGATTACCTGGAGAATAAAGCACACATACTCTGCTCACTGACACCCACACACACACACTCTGCTCACATACACACTCACACAATTCTGTGGCACAGTGCCAGTTACTAAGCAATTAGAACGATACACAATCTTTTCTCTACTCACTACTGTATTGTAAAAATAGAAATAATTTACCATACAAATTTTATACAAAGAAGGACAAGTTAGCAATACTGCCAACACAGCTGCTGCTGCAATATGGTGTTCAAGAAACGCACATGCATATCCCACTTAGGTATGCTCTTCAACAAAGAAAACCAAAGGATACCAAAATAATTAATACATAATAAAAGTAAAATAGAAAGTTTATTTATTTTTTGTGTGCAATTTCTATCTGAATGATGGAAATGTAATTATGACTTCCATGTTCCTTTCAAAAACTAATTTGATTTGCTGACATGGGGCCAATAACAGTTGATGCTAATTCTTAAAATATAAATAACTAGAAACGTCTATTAAAATAGCATGCTCTACATCAATAAAAGTTTAATTTCAAATGTCTCCCTTTGACTATGTGTTTAACCAGTTACTTTACAGTGGCATTATTTCTAAAAACATTTAACTGCAATAATTACATATATTTTTTTAATGACTCAGTATCTCCTTTTTATTAATATAAACTTGTATAAAAGCAGCACATATTAAAAACACAATGCAACAGCTTTCAATTGATTTGTGAATTACAAGTTAACAGCAGTCTTTAAATAAATGGAGACATAGAGAAAAATAAAAATAGATACTGCATCCTCTGGCTGAACAGACATAACATATATGGAGTTTGTACCAAATTAAATAAAATAACCATGAAAAAGGGAGGCTTAGCAATATTCAATGTCAAAAACTTTAATTTAAATAATGTGGACACTGCACACTTAACTTCCAACTCTGGGTTTTAAATTATGGATTTAAATTTGAATTGACCCTTTGACTTCCTGTCAGTATTGGGTTATGCTCACTTACTGTCCCCTCCTGTTAATGATCTGTATCTGAACACAATTTGTGAATCACAAGAGATGTAGAATATTACTTTACTCTTCTGCTTGGTGTCATCTGTTCTTAGGTTACATCAGCTTCCAGTTGTGTCACATGACCCTGCTCACTGCATCCTCCTTCTGATTAATCTATATACCCTTCACTTGCTAGGAGGCATCAAGAGTGGTGCCTCCTATTGGTCCCAATTTTTGCTGCTAATATATTGACAGAACACAGGTGGCGCTGCAGCACAGCTTTTCCATTGACCCATGTACTGCAATGGAGTGAAGCATTCCTGTACCTGCCTCTTCATAGCATTACATGGGGGAAAATATTTTTTTTGGACTTTTTTTTTTTGTTTTAATTAAAATTTAATTAAGCTTTGGCCACATATGGCAGGGTAGGCACTGCCTCCCCTGCCTCTTATGAGTGCACGTCCCTGCGGTCACATATCCAGGTATTTATTAGAAGCCTCATGCATTGTCAATAGATGCAAGTGTGACTACATAAAAACAAAGGTAATTGCCTTTATTCAGGTGATTAAAAAAGCAATGCAAATAGAAAGTGCTTCTTTTGGTTCCAACATGGACAAGTACCTGACTCTCACATTTCTTACTATCAGGTAGGATTGCTGGTTACTTTCATTTTCTTTGACAAGTTTTGGACGTATTTTCAGTAATGGTTTGGTTTCTGAATCCTTTCTTTTATTGAATAAAAGGTTTTCTGAAAAACTTGTTTCACGTCTCTGAAAGCAAAGGTTTCTTCTTTTTCAGTTTTGCTTTAGTATTAGGTAGATCTTTACTGTTTTAAAGGGACATGAAACCCAAAACATTTCTTTCATGATTTAGACAGAGCATACAATTTTAAACAATGTTCTAATTTACTTCTATTATTTAATTTGCTTCCTTCTCTTGTTATCCTTCGCCGAAAGGTTTATCTAGGTAAGCTCAGGAGCAGCAAAGAACCTAGGTTCTAGCTGCTGATTGGTGGCTGCATATATATACATACAGATTGTCATTGGCTCACCCATGTGTTCTGTTAGAAACCAGTAGTGCATTGCTGCTCCTTCAACAAATGATACCAAGAGAATGAAACAAATTAGATAATAGAAGTAAATTAGAAAGTTGCTTAAAATTGTATTCTTGTCCCTTTAAGTCTTCCAGCATTCCATTCCCCCATGGTATTGATCTTGGACTTCAAGCTTTGTTGCTCCATCATTTTAATTAATGCTCTAGACGTACAATTATTGACATTTTGCTGGTTTCTTTGTTTACAGCAACAAAAAATTGGTCCCATTTGTTTTTACCATGAAACAAACATCTTTCATTTCAAAGATTTCAATTTTAATATTGATCTACTGTTCTGTCCACGTCCTTAGAATGACAAAGTAGCTCCCCTAAACATGCTTTTGTCTTTTAGACACATATACTTTTTGCTATGACTCACTTTATGTGTTCAGCTAGCTCCCAGTCGTTCATTGCTGCTCCTTCAACGAAGAATACCAAGAGAATGAAGCTAATTTGATAATACATCTTAGGATGTGGACAGAACAGTAGATCAATATTAAAATTGAAGTCTTTGAAATGAAAGATGTTTGGTACCAACTCAAAAATAAAGACCCAAATTAGATGATATTACAAGAAAAGGAATTTACAACAATATTTTTTTTTTCATTTTCAAAAATATATATATTTATTTTTAATGTGTTCTATGCTGCTACCTGTCTCTCCTTGGGCCTGATATTCAAAACCTCTCTGCTGGGGTGAGATATTCCAAAATGATCCTCCAGCACTGCGAGATTCCTAGTGAAATGTTCAAAAGGCAGATTTTGCTTTACTTCTCCAATGGGCGTTCCCTGAATTTCTGTATGAGAAAGAGAGACAAGCCCAGCGTGATATAGAATTACATTACATGACAGTTTTGCTGCATTTACACTTTGTGCTTTTTATTTTATATACTTTACACTTCAGAATGATTTTTATTACATTTAAAATTTGCACTTCCTATTTGTATTTTATTTTGTATGTTGCAGTGTATTTAGGATTGTGATTTTACAAATTCTGATTAAGCTTTCACAGTTTTTGTATAACTTTAATAAATTAGGATCATAAGTCTGAGATGCAATTTCTCTCCAAGATGGAGAACCCTTTGAATATCAGGACCTCATTGATCTCACTAAAAAAATGAGGATTTTGTGTAAAGGGAGATAAGCTAATGAGGTCTGCTCGCCCAAGCTCAGCCCATTTAAATGAAATATGAAACAGCGATCACAAGGCCACAATATTTTTACCAGAAGAACCCAGATTACAAGTCGCACATGAAAAAAATATTGCAGCCTTGCTTGCACAAACTTATACTCCCTATACTTTCATTGAAGAGCGAAAAGTTGAAACTCACATTTGCGTTACATATCCATGGTTAATCATTGTACTAAAATGATAATCACATTAATGCTGGAAATATTAACCAAAGTGAACAGCTCTGGTAAAGTCATTGGGGCATATCTAATCAACGGAACTTGAAGTCTAAAGACCACTGCTCCATAACCTGTCCGCCTGCTCTGAGCAGACGGACAGACATCGCCGCAATTCAACCCGATCGAGTACGATCGGGTTGATTGACACCCCCACCCTGATTGGCCGCGAATCTGCAGGGAGCGGCGTTGCACCAGCAGCTCGCAAGAGCTGCTGGTGCAATGCTGAATACAGAGAGCGTATTGCTCTCCGCATTCAGCGAGGTCTGTCAGACCTGATCCGCACTGATCAGGTCCGACAGACCTTTGTTAAATAGGGGCCATTATGACTGCTCATACAGGACTTCATAAACCACATAACAGGCCTCTTAGGTTTTATTTCCACACTATTTCAAGAACTTTTGTGCATAGACAAAACACACTGATACAATTTAAGATGTACTGAAAGGGACAGTGTAATGTGTTTACAATAACCAGCTGCAGAATATAAAATCTAAGGGAAATTTATCCTTTAGGTATATTTTGTATATGAAATAGCTTACTCTGATGCTTCTTTCGAGCAAAACAGTATCTCACTCTACAATCCAGGACTGTAAAAACACAGTAAGATACAGTTTTGTACAAAAGAAGCAGCTCACTAGTATTAATGGTAAATGACTAAGGGCCCGTTGAGCGAAAGCTCTCTTCTCTGATGTGATTATCTTAAAAGGGTTATCAGTACTGTGAGGTCTGTCGAATAATTTTAGAAAAGGGCATTTTAGCTTAAAAGCTGTTTCTTGCTATGCAGGGTGTCAATCAACCCGATCGTAATCAATCGGGTTGAATTGCGGCAATGTCTGTCCGCCTCCTCAGAGCAGGCGGACAGGTTATGGAGAAGCGGTCTTTAGACCGCTGCTCCATAACTTGTGTTTCTGGTGAGTCTGAAGGCTCGCCAGAAACACGGGTCCTCAAGCACCATACGGAGATTGATAAATGGGCCACAAATGGTAACACTGTTAAACACAACAATGTTCATACTGGGATTTTACTTATACACTTGTCAACTTAGACAAAAAAAATCAAAGATTCTTAGCTCTTTCTGTAACAAACTCATACTTCTTGACTAGAAATTTAATAATTTTACATGATAAATTACCACTTCCACTTTTTTTTTCCCTCCCCCAGGTTAAAGGGACATGATACCCAAATGTTGAAGCCTTTGAAAGTGATGCAGCATAGCTATAAATAGCTGACTAGAAAATATCACCTGAATATCTCTATGTAAAAAAGGAAGATATTTTACCTCAGTACTAGTAGCCACATCCCATTGTAAAGGAACTTTAAGCAGCCAATCAGGACGCTAGTTACAGTAGCCAAAGTATAACTGTTCACAGAACACAGTGTGGTGAGTTGAAGAACTTTTGAGGTAAAATATCTTCTATTTTTACATAGAGATGTTCAGGTGATATTTTCTTATCAGCTTTTAACAGCTATGGTGTATGTGATTTAGTATATGGGTATTATGTCCCTTTAACAACATACACTCTTATGCTCAACTAAAAAGTTGCGCAAAATACATAAAAAAATAATTTAAAAAGTCCAGCTACACTCATAACACTAATAAAAATTATTTAAAACTTTTGCAGCACTGAAAAGTGCCTTTATATTGTTGTCTATGAGGACTGTGAGTTCCCAGTAAATATATATGTATATGCTTATATACCTATTTATTGATGTGTTAATATGTGTATATACACATATTAACACATATATATATATATATTCATATACATATTTATATTTGCTGCCAATCGCTGCGTGACTTACCCCCTTCGCTGCACCAGGTTCTCACACCGTGTCTAACGGCCTGAGAACAAGGCTCCCAGTGGAGCCTATGGAAGTGAACTCTTGTGAGCCCAATGCCTCCGTGCAATGCGAACATGAGGTCGCATTCGCATTGCACCTCACTTGTAATACCAGTGCAAATTTGCATGCGCTGGTATTACTCAGTTGAGCGCAAATATTGCTTTTGCGGAAGCAATATTTTGCACTAAACTTGTAATTTGGCCTTAAAAGTGAGGAAAAAATTCACAGTATACTGTTCCTTTAAATTAATACAAAGATAGGTATTTTTATTTGCTGTTGTGCCAGTTATTTTGTCCTATCACATTATAAAAACTAAAATTGCCATCCTTTACCTTCTCTTAGCTGCTTTAAAACCAGTAATGAAGAAGTCTATCACATTAGTTACATAAAATAGCCATTCTTTATATTCACTTAGCTCCTTTCACACACCCATGAAGATTCTAATCACTCATGGCTTCATTACTGCCACGATGCCACTCGAGCACACATGCAAAATAGTTAACCATACTGATTTGGATTGAAATTATTTATGGTGATACATCTCATGTGATTAGCAGATAATTATGGCCAAATCTAGGAGACTCTATATTTAGTATTTTAATCTAGAATCCCTGGTTCCATTACCCATCAGCTCCTTAGGGCAGGACTCTAAAATATATCATCATATCAATATCCTGTGCTCTATGCTGAATGTTTTTTTTTTTTTTTACGCGTTTTAATTTGATTTGCATTGGTTAAAGGGACAGTAAAGTCAAAATTCAGATAGAGCATATCATTTTAAACAACTTTCCAATTTACTTCTTTTATCAAATGAGCTTTGTTCTCTTGGTAACCTTTGTTGAAGAGAAACAGGTAGGTAGGAGCTCTGGAGCGTGCATGTTTCATTAGCACTCTATCGTAGCAGTGTTTTGCAACATTGTTTGAAGAAATGTTATAAATACATGTCCACACTCCTATCAGCCTACCTAGATTTTCTCTTCAACAAAGAATACTTAGAAAAAAAGCGCACTTGATAACAGATCTAAATTGAAAAGTTGTTTAAAATTGTATGCTCTATCTGAATAAGGGACGAAAAGTTTTGGCGTTCAGGTCCGTTTAAAGGGATATTAAACACTAAATAAATGCTAGATAGAATGATGCATTAAACCAAAAAAAAAAGATTAGTATGATAATAACATGTAGATGCATTTTTTAAAGTTTCATTAGCTGTTTAAATATTGACAAAATAAGTGTAAAGTTTTAGTCTATAAAACAATGGGAGCTGCCATGTTGTAACTTAGGTTACCTTCTCTGCTGTGGCCAATTAGAAGCAGTTATAAATAGGTCACTAGAGTGATCAGCCAATGGCTGTGTGGAATATAACAGTGCTCTGTCCTTCCATTTCTAAAAGGAACTGAAAATCTCACAATTTCAGAATGGAATTACAGTAAATGGGGACAAAATAAATAATGAAAGTATTGCAGACTTTATTTATATATATATGTATATAGTTTATAATTGTACATTACCATCTTAAAGTGTTTCATGTCCCTTAAAGTACACTACCATGCTCACTTGTATATTATGTTTTCTGTGTATGGCTACATATTTTTTATCAATACAACATAATAACATTGAAAAGCTATTTAGACCTTTAGAGGTCACCAGGTGGACTAAAAATAAGCTATATGCAAAAAAAACTATATATTTTCTATAGTTTCCATACTTACTGTGCTTGAAGGGACATTAAACATCTTCCAAATAGAAGTAATTTCTGTTGTGTTGTTCTAGAATGACATATCAACTATTTTTAAAACAAATTAGCATCCATATTACTGCAATTAGTTTTTAATAGCCAAACTCTAACCACCATTTGCCTTATTTGAGTGAGCCAATCTGAGCTTTAATACACAGACATTAAGGCTAGCTACGGTCATAACGTTAGTATAAAATGCATTATTTTGCAGATGTAATCTGATAAATCCAATTAGGTAAATATATGTAGAAGGGTTAGCCTTGTTAAGTCAGCAGGGTGAACTTCAAGTTCTGAGAATAAGAAATTGCTCTATTTACAGAGCTAAATTGCTCAAAAGGGGGCGGGGGGGGGGGGATAAAGAATGAAAATATATTGCAAAGTTGATTCATTATGCATGAAACATTTATACAATAATCTAAAGGTGTTTACTGTCCCTTTAAAGAGATATGACAAGACAAAATAATCACAAAGCTATTTCCCTTGGTCTCTTTATATAAGGGCATACAGAAGTAGGCTCTGATATGTGCACTAGTCAGGAGCACTGTGGCAACAATGTTTGTAGCAAACTTAAACATGTAACCTGTAGAGAGCTTTCTAGTGCAGTAGCTTCAGCCACTCTATTAGAAAACTCTATGGTACACTAAACTAATGAGGGTGACAGCTGTATATCTAGAAGTACTGTTTAAAATGACAGTAAAGTCAGTAATAAACTTTCTTGATTCAGATAGAGCATGCAATTTTAAACAACTTTACTTCTTTAATATCAAATGTGCTTCCTTCTATTGGTATCTTTTGAAAAAGCAAACCTAGGTAGGCTCTGAAGCAGCAATGCACTACTGGGAGCTAGATGCTGATTGGTGGCTGCACATATATGTCTCTTGTCATTGATGTGTTCAGCTAGTACCCAGCAGTGCATTGCTGCTCATTTAACAAAGGATACCAAGAGAATGAAGAAAATGTGATAATAAAAGTACATTGGAAAGTTATTTGAAATTGTATATTCTATCTGAATAAAAAAAATCTGGTTTCATGTCCCTTAAATAAAGAAGATTTTTAAGCCCAAACTGAGTGTGTTTGAGCAGCTGTAAATATAGCTGTAAGTGAACATAGGTCTGTGGGTGTCCCCTACTGTCACTTAGCACTGCCTGCTACAGCCTCCCTATACAGGCTTTATTTATAACTTGGTTACACAGACTACTGCCACATAGTGCCCGGGGTATGTAAATGTTCCATCCTGAACCTACCTCAGTATGCCCTTGTAGAAATGGCTCCACGTTTTATCCAAGGAGACCAAGATAAAAATGTAAACTTGATAAAAGAAGTAAATTGGAAACATTTTTAATTCTACTATCTGACTCATGAAAGTTTTGATTTTGAATCCTACGTGGCTTTAAGTGTTTTATATTTTCCTCTACAAGCATTCTGAGCTTGATAGTTCATCATGTTGGTTTCAAATAAAGACCTAATGTTGGATGTTTCATTGTTGGATCTACTAGTAGGAGAGATCCATAATGTTACCTGGTGATTTGTCAAAGAGGATGCAACAGAAGAGAGCTCCTCCCCCTCAGAATACTGAGGGAATACAGGGGAAAAGTTAAAGGGACACTGTACTGTACAATGTTCTCCCCTTAAAAAGCCATGATACCCAAATGTTGAAACACTTGAAAGTGCTGCAGCATATCTGTAAAAAACTGACTAGAAATTATCACCTGAACACCTCTATGTAAAAAAGAAATATTTTTTACCTCAAAGTATTCACACTCAATTGTAAAAGGACTTTATAAGCAGCAAATCAGTATGTCTGTCCCGGGACATGCAAGGGAGTGAGCCTCATGCACTCTCATATTATTTCCCTATTCAGTTTAAGGAAGTTTACTATGGCTGCGTTCGGCAAGCGCCTCCAGCGAGCTCAGTGCTCTCTTGGGGCGTTCGGGGGAAAGCTTCCAAAGGAGGTGCTGGGCGTTCACTGAACGCTCAGATGACGTCACTCCCAGTGCTTCCAGCTTGCTGGTAACGCTGGGAGTGAGAAGAGTAACTGTCTGATCGTCTCAGCTCACTATGACGCGGCTTGTGAGCGTTTTCTTAATGCTCCCAAAACTGTGACGTCTTCCCAGCACCACGTCATCCCTCAGGGGATTTAACTGGCGCTGGGTCTTGGCGCTTGCCGAACGCGACCTATGAAATCTCATGAGATCACAGAGTTCATGACCTCAGCATTGCTGTTGCTAGTTGGCTGATGTTCCTTTCTTTTTCTTTTTTTTCACCTGCAGCTGGACAGTAACTGAAGTATAACTTTTTACACAGGACTTACTCTGGTGATCTGAGGAAATTGTGAGGTAAAATATCTTCCTTTTTTTTGCATGGAGATGTTCAGGTGATATTTTCCTGTCAGTTTTATACAGTTATGCTGCATCACAATCAAGTGATTTAGCATATGGGTATTATGTCACTTTAAAAGGGACTTTAAAAAATGTTTTTCTTTCATGATTCAGAATGAGCTTACATTTAAAAAAAACAAAAAACTTTCCAATTGTTTCCATTTTAAAATTTTCATTGCTCTTTTAGCAACAATGATATACATTGTGCAAACACTGCTGCCATCTAGTTCTCAAAAGTATCAACTGCTACCATATGGTGCAAAAGACGTGCACACTCCTGAACCTAATCTAATTTTCAACAAGAGAAAAAAGTACAATTGTAAAGATTTTTTTGATTGTACAATTTGGGTTTGTGTCCCTTTGATGTGTTATCAACTAGCTATTTTACCTGCCATGGTGTATTAATGGTTTACAATGATTCCTTTACTACCTTTATTTTGTCATTTGAAATACAGACATCCCAAGTCTCCCTGAAGTTCAGGGAGTCTCCCTGATTGTAATAGCGGCTCCCTGCTGCCAGCAAATGGAGTGCAATCTCCCTGAAACTCCAAGTACCATGATCCAATGTGGCCAAAATCCGTAAAAGTGTTTCTTTAAGGAATGCCTTTAGTTGCTGGGACATTATACAACCCTCAAAGCATGCATCAGTAACAAAAACCACCCCACTGATTTTAATAAAATAAAACACAAATACTACCTTATTTACTGCACGTAATTAAACTTTGTATTCTAAAATATTTGAGCATTCAACAAGCGTACGATCACTGGAAAATAGGTTTGTTGTATGTGGTTGTGCAATAAAGCTACTTTTTTTTTTAATGTGCCTTTAGTGGGAAGCTACTTTAATGATAAGTCTCTATCTTATTTAGCGTTTCAAGGTGTCCAATATATAACTGGGAGGGAGGAGGGAGTGGGGGTGGGGGGGGGGTGGCGCAGTATGAGTTTTTGCAGGTTGGGATGTCTGGAAATAGCTAATTTTGCCAATTACCTACACTGGAAATATGAATACTACAGTATTCTTTTTTTATAGAAGTTATGTAAACAAGAGGAGACAGAAAAAGTCAACATCCCAGTGAGGTGGGACAGATATAGAACCAGGTCCTAGATCATGTAAAAGGGTTTTCCTGCAGATACTTGAAATATAATAAACACTTTTCAGCTACTTGCCTGAGTACATTGTCCCTTTAACCTTCTCATGACAAAATATAGATTTAATATGTGTAATTTTTGCTAGAATTCTATTAACAAATTTACTTCACTCCCTTGCTATACTTTTTGGAAAAACTTTGGGACAGATTACAAGTGGAGCGCTAAATATTGCTTGCATGCAAGCGATATTAGTGCTCCACTTTTTAATAACAGTGCACGATAATGTGTGCTGGGTATTACAAGTTAATTGCAATGTGAACGCGAACTCACGTTCGCATTGCTAGGAAGCATTGCGCTCACAAGAGCGTGCTTCCATAGGCTCCCATTGGAGCCTCGTTCTGATGCCATCACAGACGGCATCATAACCTTGCAAAGTGAAGGAGGTATGTAAGCGTAGAGATCTAATCTCAGGTTAATTTTTGGAGCACTAATTGCTACCGCAAGCTTGTGGTACCAATAACAAGTCACATGTAATGGTCGGTTAATTATTGCACAATAATTTAGCACTCTGCTTTGTTGGGCTCAGGAACAGTAATACACTAGCTGTTGATTGGTGGCTACACATATGCTTCTTGTCACTGACTCATCAAATGTGTTCTCAGTACTGCATTGTTGTTCTGGAGCTCACTATATGTGTTTAACCCCATTGCAGAGGTTAATTACATAGTTAAAGGCAAGCAACAGTGCAATATAAAATATTCAACACATTAGAAAGATTTTCACTTTTATTTCCCTTTAAGTGTGCAATGCATGATTTTGCTGAGGAACCTTGATTTAAAGTAAAATCATATTAGAAATTCACTGCATTAGGTGCCAATACATGAAATCTATGTAGACCATTGGGGAAAGATAGCTTTAATGCCCCTGATATGAGTTAGGAAAGACACATATAACCTTTTACATCTATAAAAACTTTTAGGGTATGAGAGCGTGTTTTTTGGGGGGGTTAATAGTTAATATGTTCAGCAGACTGTTTGGGACAATAAACACTAAATACATTTTATTACATAGCATTGAGGTCATTCTTGCCTCCATCTAGTCATGTGAGCTGCCATGTTGAAAACTATCTTTCCATACATTCCAGTGCTTATGTATTTGCATATGTACAACAATTCTGCTTCAGATACCTGCAGTGTAATCTAGGTTCCAAAATGGCAGCACCCATGATTATAGATGGGTAGGGTTGCCACCTCAGCCATGTTTTTCTGGATAGTTATGAGTTGCACATGTTGCAGGGTATGCTGGAAAAACACGTATTGTGTTCTATTCATGTTCCTCCCTCACACTCTGCAGCATGTGTAGCTCATAACTGTCTAGGAAAAAATTACAGAGGTGGCAACCTAAGCTCAGGTGCCAACAAATGTATTTAGTCTCCCTTTAAGGACAAACTGAGATGTATAAAACAAATATTAAAGCTCCATGTGTCTCTGCCCCCTGCTCTGTATCACTCAGTGACTCTCATGTCCCAGTCAATATTTTTCTCTCTTACTGAGATTTCACTCTCAAAAAAAAAATCAATATCTCCTCATTATAAGAGAGCGATACTGTGTCTATTTTCGTGCAGCTGCACTGAGAGGTCTCTGTGCCCCGCATATTGTGACTTTCTTCTCCTCTTTTTTCTTTCCATTCCTTAATGACCCATCTTAAATAGTCATCTATTTCCTTTTTTTTATGTTTCTACATTTTATTTAACTCTCTCTCTCCTATCCCAGGTACTTCAGCTCTCTATTTGCACCATGTACTTTCCCCTCTGTCTTGGTTTGTCCTTGTTAATTGTTTCCTACACTGAGCTCTCCTCCTTTTTTTCTTACACTCATTCTCCCTCCCTTTCTTTTCCTCTATCAGTCAATCTCTTTTTTTCTCTGCAGTAATATATCCTCACAGATGCCTCAGGCTGTTAGAACTTGCAGTGTTATTTCTGAGTCTCTGGAAAAACATACAACCTCCAACATATATAGGAATCTGTCTTGAGCATATTGTAGCATATCCATATCCATAGCACATCTGCTTCTATGGTGGCTTCCTTCTGCCGGTCATTTTCTTATTTAATCCTTTGCCTGCATGACTTGTCCACATTTGCATTTCACTATATTAACCCTTTAACTGCTAGCCATTTCCACCCCAGCTCACATTTAACTACTGTTGACCATTTTTTTCCAGCGATAAACCCACACACATTACATATCTTTTTATATATTTATTCTTTCAGGAGCCCCATCAGATTCAAAGAATACCATTATTTTCTGTGTATACTATGACTTGAAAGAAAAAAAAAAGTGTGAAAAAAAATTTGTTTAATATTTTGTATAAATAAACATGAAGGGGTTATCCTCATATAAAATAAGGGCCTTTTAGAATAGTTATGTAACTTTGATCTGCATTCATGGACTCCCATGAGCCTCTATTTAAATGTATTCATGCCGGGTGATCACTAATACCACAGTGATCACCTGGCTATTAAAGCTTATATAGGGGATTTATTTTAAAGAGAGGATTCAAGACAAAGTGTCTTTGGGGATGCCCTTAAGCCCTATAGTCTTGTCCAGCACTTCCAGGTTTCCCGGACTTGGTTATGTTACTGGCATCACTGGATGCTAGACCGTTAGACCACCAGAGATAACTGGAACATTTAACCCCCCTTTTAGAGCTGCTTATTTAAAGGGACAGTCTAGTCAAAATGAAACTTTCATGATTCAGATAGGGCATTCCATTTTAAACAGCTTTGCAATTTGCTTTTATCATCAAATTTGCTTTGTTCTCTTTGTATTCTTCGTTGAAAGCTAAACGTAGGTATGCTCATATGCTAATTTCTAAGCCATTGAAGGCCGCCTCTTATCTCAAAACTGCATTTTGACAGTTTTTAACAGCTAGACACCGCTAGTTCATGTGTGTGATAACATTGTGCTCACGCCCGTGGAGTTACTTATGAGTCAGTACTGATTAGCTTATTTGCAAGTCTGTCAAAATAACTGAGATAAGTGGGCAGTCTGCAGAGGCTTTGATACAAGGTAATCACAGCGGTAAAAAGTATATTAATATAACTGTGTTGGTTATGCAAAACTGGGGAATGGGTACTAAAGGGATTATCTATCTTTTAAAACAATAACAATTCTGGAGTAGAATGTCCCTTTAAATTTCACTGTAGAGAGTTCTGGAGGTAATGACTGAACAGTGAGACATAGCCCTGATTTGTTTGTGCTACAGATGACAAATATAGGCACGTTTTGATGACAGGTAATACCAAGCCTTACATTGAGACAGGGAACATGACTGAAGAACTGGTGGATGGATCTGCCAGAGGTCTAGCCACTGATACTGAGATTGATGCCCAATACGACTGGTGTTACAAACAGACAGATAATATGGTGAATGGAATAACAGACAGGCAAACTAGCATGGGTAACTGATCATACATATATATATATATATATATATATATATATATATATATATATATATATATATATATATATATATATATATATATATATATATATATATGAAAGAAAAAACAAGGAGTGGCTCGCTGCACAGCGCTAATCAGATGTTCCAAAAATTAAGAGTAAAAGACCTAAGATGTGATAGTACCGTGATATAACCTTTTACAATTACACACAGTAATTAATCTGACCGTTCTAAACTAGTAAGCGGTCACTACTGTAATAGAGCAATCCATTGTGGGTTTGTACATAAAACGGAAAAATCAAGTTACTGGGGTTAATATATTATGTAGTACCTTTTCAATATTAAATGCTCATACTGGTGCAAACAAAAGAAGGTACTGCTTATATTGGTTAAAGGGCTTGTGTGATTCTATAAAGAATTATGTTGTTTATAAAAATGTATGTTTGTAAAATGTGCTTACATCGATTAATGTGAACAGTACTGGCAGTATCAATTGAGTTAAAGAACTGCTATAGATGGACACAATGTAAAGTAAGTAACAACATAAAACAGAAATGAAACCAAAGGTATACGAAAAAAATGTAGCAATGTGTCAACTCTCTGCGCCTGTTTTTCAAAAAACAACTATGACTGTTGTTTAGCCACATATTATGTTCCGACCAAGCAATCACTGACTAACATCTAATAACACCGGAACCTTAAGAGGAAGGTCACCATCTCTCCCGGTGAAGGGAGATAAGTCTGGGGAGGCGAACAGGTCACGAACATCCCACGGAGCCTCGCAAACCCATAGAAGGCCACAACCTTTTGGGATTTCACACGGGAATTGAGGCAAACCATCTGGGGAACGGTGGAGCAGACTACCGTCGACTATACCTGTATCTTACCTCATGTGATTGAGGTCTACGAAAGTAAGTAGGCTGTGAGCCCCTACAAGGATTGTCGTTCACTGTCTAGAAGTATTACAAGTCTGGACTAAATATCTGTACTGCAGATCCTGTATAAGACTGTATTATTGTATTATAGTAGTCTTTGAACTCAGTGCTAAGAAGACCTTTAGCCACATTGCTACATTTTTTTCGTATACCTTTGGTTTCATTTCTGTTTTATGTTGTTACTTACTTTACATTGTGTCCATCTATAGCAGTTCTTTAACTCAATTGATACTGCCAGTACTGTTCACATTAATCGATGTAAGCACATTTTACAAACATACATTTTTATAAACAACATAATTCTTTATAGAATCACACAAGCCCTTTAACCAATATAAGCAGTACCTTCTTTTGTTTGCACCAGTATGAGCATTTAATATTGAAAAGGTACTACATAATATATTAACCCCAGTAACTTGATTTTTCCGTTTTATGTACAAACCCACAATGGATTGCTCTATTACAGTAGTGACCGCTTACTAGTTTAGAACGGTCAGATTAATTACTGTGTGTAATTGTAAAAGGTTATATCACGGTACTATCACATCTTAGGTCTTTTACTCTTAATTTTTGGAACATCTGATTAGCGCTGTGCAGCGAGCCACTCCTTGTTTTTTCTTTAATTAATTCAGTGTGATTACACGTAAGGGTAGTGTGAACACACCTATAGGCCCACTCCAGCAGCTTTTCATCTATAAGTGTTTGCTTTAGCGCCTCCAGTGTGACCTAAACCTAGGTTTAGTTCACATCAAAGAAAATCCTTTTTTTTTACACATATATATATATATACTGTAGATATATAAATCTTTTGCTTCAACTATAATTAAGAATTACAGATTGGCACTCGTACACAAGAGTGGGTCAATTATATTATATTGAGACCACCTTTTTCAGCCATGGAACAGCACAGGTAAAGTTATGCTGGTAGCACACATTTATATTGAATTATATGGAGGGATAAGGAAGTACCAATTGGCACGTTTCTTAGGAGTGGTCAATGATGCAGTACTTGAGACAAGACTACAATCTCCTAGCCACGGTACATTAAAGCAATGTTACAACTTAATTACAGGCAGGCAGCACAGTAAGGGGCAGGTTACACAGGTCTCATACGGGTAGGGTTGCCATATTGCTGCTTTAAGGGAGCACACAGGGCTTAAAATCTCCAGTGGTCCAGAACAACTTAGAAATTGCAGTGGATGACTTAGAAACTTGACTTTTATCTTTCACATTGAGTGAACTACTAACTTTTTCCCTCTGGGCTAGAAGCTTTTAAACCCCTGACTAGTAAACCATAGAGATATTTTTTCCACCCCTGGGAGGACACATATGAAAAATACATGTCAGGGACTGTTTTTAATAATGTTCCGCTATTACAAAACCCTAACATATGTATTTTTCATATGTGTCCTCCTTTAAAGATGCAATATGGCAAATTTACTTACAGACCACTCATTGTGCAACATAATTTGAGTCACAGTTTTCACAACTGTTGTATCCTCCCCCAGGGCGGTACTAGGCAGGGATAGGCAAGGTGTCCGTGACTAGCCCTTGCATTGTCCGCCACAACCCTAGTATATCTTTTCTTTCTGATTAAATAATAGGAATACAAAAAAATATGTAGTGTGAATAAAGTTAGTGGCTTGTCAAGAGACTGCTAGCGATATTGGGTGATAATTTATGGAATAAATAAAGCCTGAGTGAATTACTTGAGGTGTATCTACATCAGTATAATAACACCCAGCACTATATAATGACACAGTAGTGACACTGGCACATGGGTATAGCCAGAGGAGGGCTGGTTATAGAATCAGTGGTATCTGCATCAGTATAGTAACACCCAGCACTATATAATGACACAGTAGTGACACTAGCACATGGGTATAGCCAGAGGAGGGCTGGTTATAGGATCAGTGGTATCTGCATCAGTATAATAACACCCAGAGCTGTATAATGACACAGTAGTGACACTGGCACATGGGTATAGCCAGAGGAGGGCTGGTTATAGGATCAGTGGTATCTGCATCAGTATAATAACACCCAGCACTATATAATGACACAGTAGTGACACTAGCACATGGGTATAGCCAGGAGGGCTGGTTATAGGATCAGTGGTATCTGCATCAGTATAATAACACCCAGCACTATATAATGACACAGTAGTGACACTGGCTCATGGTTATAGCCAGAGGAGGGCTGGTTATAGGATCAGTGGTATCTGCATCAGTATAATAACACCCAGAGCTGTATAATGACACAGTAGTGACACTGGCACATGGGTATAGCCAGAGGAGGGCTGGTTATAGGATCAGTGGTATCTGCATCAGTATAATAACACCCAGCACTATATAATGACACAGTAGTGACACTAGCACATGGGTATAGCCAGGAGGGCTGGTTATAGGATCAGTGGTATCTGCATCAGTATAATAACACCCAGCACTATATAATGACACAGTAGTGACACTGGCTCATGGTTATAGCCAGAGGAGGGCTGGTTATAGGATCAGTGGTATCTGCATCAGTATAATAACACCCAGAGCTGTATAATGACACAGTAGTGACACTGGCACATGGGTATAGCCAGAGGAGGACTGGTTATAGGATCAGTGGTATCTGCATCAGTATAATAACACCAAGCGCTATATAATGACACAGTAGTGACACTAGCACATGGGTATAGCCAGGAGGGCTGGTTATAGGATCAGTGGTATCTGCATCAGTATAATAACACCCAGCACTATATAATGACACAGTAGTGACACTGGCTCATGGTTATAGCCAGAGGAGGGCTGGTTATAGGATCAGTTATATCTGCATCAGTATAATAACACCCAGCGCTATATAATGACACAGTAGTGACACTAGCACATGGGTATAGCCAGGAGGGCTGGTTATAGGATCAGTGGTATCTGCATCAGTATAATAACACCCAGCACTATATAATGACACAGTAGTGACACTAGCACATGGGTATAGCCAGGAGGGCTGGTTATAGGATCAGTGGTATCTGCATCAGTATAATAACACCCAGCACTATATAATGACACAGTAGTGACACTGGCTCATGGTTATAGCCAGAGGAGGGCTGGTTATAGGATCAGTGGTATCTGCATCAGTATAATAACACCCAGAGCTGTATAATGACACAGTAGTGACACTGGCACATGGGTATAGCCAGAGGAGGACTGGTTATAGGATCAGTAGTATCTGCATCAGTATAATAACACCAAGCGCTATATAATGACACAGTAGTGACACTGGCACATGGGTATAGCCAGAGGAGGACTGGTTATAGGATCAGTGGTATCTGCATCAGTATAATAACACCAAGCGCTATATAATGACACAGTAGTGACACTAGCACATGGGTATAGCCAGGAGGGCTGGTTATAGGATCAGTGGTATCTGCATCAGTATAATAACACCCAGCACTATATAATGACACAGTAGTGACACTGGCACATGGGTATAGCCAGAGGAGGGCTGGTTATAGTATCAGTGGTATCTGCATCAGTATAATAACACCAAGCACTATAAAATAATGTTTTTCATTTCAAATGTACCTTGGTGTCCTTCACTAAAGTCTGTACTTTGGAAAATGTCCACCACAGCCTTTGACTGTGCCTATCCCTGGTACTAGGTTATTTTGCATTATGTCCATAGAGCACTATTATTATTATTATTATTATTATCGGTTATTTGTAGAGCGCCAACAGATTCCGCAGCGCTATATAGTATGATCCGTTTATTTATGCATGATTTTGGGCAACACTTACATAGATCGATTATCTGTTAAATGCATTAGTAGCTATTGATACTAGGTCATATTGCAACTATTATAAGTCTCATTCCTTTGTATATTATGTACTAAAGAAAGACTCTATGACCTAAATATGTATAGTTTAGAAGAGAGAAGGGAAAGAGGTTGCATGATAGAAACCTTCAAATATATGAAGGGACTTAAAGGACCAGTAAATACAGTGGATTTGCATAATCAACAAATGCATGATAACAAAACAATGCAATAGCACAGAGGTGTAGATTTATAGGATCATGTCAGCATTTACCATTGTACAAGCATTTCTAATGAAATGTTTGTGCAATGCCACCCCTGCACATTCATCGACCACTAGCAGGGGGTGTCAATCAACCCAATCATATCTGATTGGGCTGATTGCTGTCCGCCACCTCAGAGGTGGTGGACTAGATAAGAAGCAGCGGTCTTCAGACCGCTGCTACTTAAGTTACATTTCCGGGGATCCGGAAAGTACAGGGGTAAAGAGCTTGGTCAATCTACCCCTTAGTCTGAACTTCAAATGAGTAGTAGATTTTTTTTTCTTACACATTTCAGTTATGTCTATTTCCACTCCTCCTGTATCATGTGACAGCCATCAACCAATCACAAATGAATATACATATATTCTGTGAATTCCTGCACATGCTCAGTAGAATCTAGTGACTCAAAAAGTGTAAATATAAAAAGACTGTGCACTTTTCGTTAATGGAAGCAAATTGGAAAGTTGCTTAAAATTGCTGCTCTTTCGTTCTTTGATAAATGGGCTGCCTTCTTAAAAATCTTTCTGGCTGCAGAAATAGATTATATAATCTTCCCCTTTAGAAATACAGAAATTGTTCTATTAGGGAACTGGTAAAGCTTCAGGAGGAAGAAAGTGATGGTAATTTTTTTTTTTGTTTTTGTTTGTTTTTTTTTTTTTTGGTTTTTTTTTTTTTTGTTATGTTTTCTCTTCGCATGGGGGGGGGGAACAAGGGGGGGGGGGGGTTTACTGAAAATCAAAAACTCCAAGCATTGTAGGAAAATAAAATGTTTGTGTTCATTAATGTGATGATTAGCCTAAATTTAACTACATTTATAAATGAACATAGTACTATGTTGTCAAATTTATTGTATCTTTTGATTATGCCATGTTTTCAAAATGGTTGATATTGTTTTTGGACAGTGACTTGGATTATAAATAAAACAATTAAAAAAAAAATTGCTGCTCTTTCTGAATCATGAAAGTTTAATTTTGACTAGAGTGTCCCTTTAATAAAGTGGAAGCTGAAAGCATTTTCCACAAAAAAAAAAACAAATGCCAAAACAAGGGGTCACTATCTTAAAGGGATACTAAACCCAAATTTTTTATTTTATGATTTGGATAGAGCATGCAATTTTAAGCAACTTTCTAATTTACTCCAATTATCAATTTTTCTTCATTGTCTTGGTATCTTTATTTGAAAAAGCAGGAATGAAAGCTTAGGAGCCGGACAATTTTTCTTTCAGAACCCTGGATAGCGCTTGCTGATTGGTGGCTACATTTAGCTAATTTAGCTAATCTAGTATAGAGTTAATAAGGCAATTTGAATATTCAAATTATGTTAAATCAGCTAAGCCGCCTCATACAATGGCGAGGTAGCTGATTTAACATAAAATCTGTCTCCTTTTGTGGGCATTCAGTACCGCTCGTTTCCACAGATTAAAAAAAATAATAATAATAAGTATGTAGAAGCTTCACTTTTAAAAATATTTTTTTATTTGGTTACATATATATTACATATTATACCCTTTGAATATCAGTTAGTCTCTCATTAACACAGATAAAATGTGTTCACAGATGAGCTTTTAATGCAAATGAGCTGCATTAAAGAACTTTTTGTACTTAAACCATACAAAAAAATAAAATATTTGAAATCTTAAAAGGGATAGGAAAGTCAAAATTAAACTTGCTTGATTCAGAAAGAGCATGTAATGTGTAAATTCACTTCTATTTTCAAATGTACTTTATTCTCTTGGTATCAATTGTTGAAAATGAATATGTACATATTCTACACTAGTGAGAGCTATCTGATGATTAATGCCAGCACATATTTGTCTTTTGTAAACTCTCAGTAGTGCTTTGCTGTTCCTTCAGCAAATGATATCAAGGGAATGAAGCAAATTTGATAATATAAGTAAATTTAAAAGTTGTTTAAAAATTGTATGTTCTATCCGAAAGGAAAAAAAATGTGTTTCATGACCCTTTTAAGTTTAGCTTTTCTGGGGGCGGCCATGAATGGTCGAAATATCTGAAGTTCCTGACGAGATCCTGATAATCCGCCAATTATTGCTGGAACACTGGTCTTCTATTAAATAAATTTTGTGATTTTAAACATCTGTTTCCTTGTGGATCCTACTGCCTTAAAACTCCAGTGTATTAATGACCGCAGAGCACAGATCTGGACCTTTGAGGCCTATGGTGGCGGCCTAATATGAAGCCTCAGAACCCCCCCCTAGCATCCTGGCTGGGTATAGCAGTCACTGACAACCACCCTTCACCTTATAAGGGGGACCCATTTATTGCTGCTAGGGGGCTATCTGGACAGATAATCTCTCTGAGGAGGATCACGCAAATGGAGGCAGCTATAGATAGATGGGAAGCCAAGCTAATCTGAATCACACAAGATCACTTCCGGAGCCTAGAGACGGAGTTGTGCAAAGTTATCCGTGGACTGCACCCCCTTGAGAGAATCGATTGGCAGCACTTTGACCGTCATCCAGAAGGCAGCTCCAACGTTGCTCCTTCCAGAGTGGGTATAGCAAGAAGCAAGATTACCCTTTCAACTAACCCCGTGAATCCGTTGATGACAGAACTCTACGCACCCTTAAGCATTCGACTGTAGAGCCTGGATTCCTAGAAGGAAAGACCCGCAAAGCAGAGCTCTCAACCTCCCGAGTGAACATTATGCCTGGTCTTAGTGAGAGCACAATGACCCTATCAGGCATTCTGAAGTAGTGCATTTCTTTGCGGGATGCCTATCTGATAGATGGAATGGCAAAGGAAAGTCGGAAAGTGTCCACCCCCCTCACCCTCATGGCAATTACAAAGCCGGAGATCTTGTGCATAAACTCTGAGATCGTCACCCCCCACGGATGTCTACCTTCATCAACTGCCGGGGACAAAATAGGCAGAAGACTATGCCCTGTCTCTGAGAGCCAATCCCATACGAAAACATTGAGGCCATGGAGCTGGCAACTCACTCACTTAGGGTACAATATCATAATCAGCATCCCTAGCACTGAATGTCATGGAGTGGGTTAAGAGAGACATAAGAATCAGGACCTCCCCGCAATAAAGTGCATAAGGACAACTTATTAACCACCGCGGTAACCATGAAGTCTTGGTCTGTTATACTGAGCTTGTATATAAAAAGTGTGTGTGTGTGGGGGGGGGGGGGGGTAATAAGAGTAAACTGGTTATATTTAGCGATATCCCAACTAATTTGAGCTGTAAAGGCTTACGCATATGACTGCCATATTTTAATGGCTACAAATTGTCTATACACTCCAACCACTTAATTTAATTTATGTATATGTCCTGAATTTTTTATTTTTTGGGTATAGTACTATTTTACATATACTGTACATGTGTCTTATATGATTCACAGATAGGCTCCTATAAGTATACATATCACCTTTGCTCACTGGCTAAGCTTAGTTTTGATCAATATTTTTCTTTAACGTTGTAATTATACTCTGTAGCCTCCATAACATTTAACGTTTAGGTTTGATTGGAGCTGGGTCCAGAAAGTTGACTAATAAGTGAAACACAGTATAGGTATTCTATTAAATACTTGCTTTATTTTTTCAAGGGCTATAATCATATGCACAAATAGACAAAAATTCGGAGCTGCAGTTTAAAACTTCTGTGAGTTTATTCAGTCTTAAGAACGGTTACATGTGAAACAAAATGAAGATGCCCTTAGGAAACACAGCTTACGGGTTTCGGCTATACGCCATACTCATAGCTTTCCCCGTCTTCGTTATCCTGGCATACGCTCCCCCTCACAAGCCAACCACGTCATCTGACGTCATCCATCAGAGCCCCGGAGTGAGTGTGTGTGGCGGACGCCCAAGCTGCACGCTGCCGCTTCCAGCTTGTGGGAATATGTTCCAAGCTGTATCATGGCGGTTCACTGAGAACCTAGGAGAGAGGTCTCCCAAACGGTTCATCTCACAGAGGGCAACATCGGGTAAGGCCGTGAAGAGAGGGTAAGTCCGTAGTGGCTAAGAAGGAGCAGTGGGGACTTTAGGGGCAACTAGGAACTGTGCAACTTAATCAAGTAGTGCAATCATTGAAGATATCGTCTGAGAGTCACAAGGGTCTCCCCTTCACAGGGGTTATCTCTACTATAATCATATGCTCAGAGCTTAATTTCTGTTTGTAGATGCAGTAGCCTATAGTCATGCCTCTCAATACTACCTTGCAAGAGCTACAGTGACATTAAAGACCTAATCCCATAGAATTGCTATCTCTAGAATATCAGTCATGATCTTTTATGTATGATATTTATATAAGAAGTAGTGTATATTTTTTCACTCTGTATTCCTTTATTTTCCTAATGCAAGCTGGGGTATTTACATATTATGTTCTGCTGGTGTGCTGTCCGCGGCCGGCTGGCATGCCTCTAGCCTTATCCCGAGAGTCAATCAAAATTACGAGCTACAGGAAACTACCCATTAAGTGTTTATAGCATATGGGGTTATTTAATAATCTAGTCCTCTGTAGTCTCGACTCATAGTTTAGGACTCATAGCAGAAATGTATCTTAAAGGGACACTGTACCCAAAATTTTTCTTTCGTGATTCAGATTGAGCATGAAATTTTAAGCAACTTTCTAATGTACTCCTATTATCAAATTGTCTTCATTTTCTTGGTATCTTTATTTGAAATGCAAGAATGTAAGTTTAGATGCCGGCCCATTTTTGGTAAACAACCTGGGTTGTCCTTGCTGATTGGTGGATAAATTCATCCACCAATAAAAAAGTGCTGTCCAGAGTACTGAAACCAAAAAAAAGCTTAGATGCCTTCTTTTTCAAATAATGATAGCAAGAGAACGAAGAAAAAATGATAATAGGAGTAAATTAGAAAGTTGCTTAAAATTGCATGCTCTTTCTGAATTACAAAATAAAAAATTTGGGTACAGTGTCCCTTTAATATACTGTTCTAAGCAATTGTTTTTTTAGAGAGCCTTCATATTATACCTGCCAATCTATATTATTAGACACTTTAGAGTTATTATAATGCAACCCCAACTATAATCAGGCCTGTGATGGCGGTTCCCCCCATCACCATCAATACATTTGTTAATACTTGTTGTTTACTGTTTTCCATACCATGGTCCATGAGTGACCGCCTTTATCACTAAATCTCCTCTAAGTGTGTTTTCATTTTAGCTTAAAGGGGTACAAGAGTAACCCCTCGAAGTGTAAGAGGAATTAAAAAGGTTAAAATGAGGTTCCAACTTATATTGTCAAGTGTAGATATTATTGTGTACATTTTTGCTTTCTGTGACAATATTTTGTTATTTGTGTTAGTTGAAAATGTGTCTATTTACTAGTGTCAGTACATAAATATATCTATGGTACCTCATATTATCTCTGTAACCTGTCAACTTATTGTTATATTTACTGACAACCTCAATAAAAAGATTTAACCCTTTGAGTACTAAGCTGAATTAAATATTTTTTTTACTTTTTTATTTTTCCCCCCAGATCCCCAAGACATATACAATTGGAAAGGTTACGCAATTACCTTATCAATGGTGGGTCTTGGGGGTCTGTAGCTGCTTAGATCACTGAGATACAGGTTTCTAAGCAGCATGCCCCCTTTCCCTATACTTTGTATTGACAACTTTAAATAAAGTTGCGCGGTGATGTCATCACATCATTGCAAGTGACGTCACAGCATATAACGGGAAGCCCCGGCGATGCCTGTCACTATGCAGGCCCTATCGCCGGGGTAGGAGCGGGTGGGGGCCCCCAGATTGCAAAAAAGGTAGTTGAGTGCTAATGAAAAAAAAAATTGCTTTTCTAAGACTTCTGTAGTACCAGTTTTAAAGCAACAACTTTATATTAGCCTAAAAAAATGTTCTATGCTCTAGGATAAGCTCAATTTTACAACCATATTCATACATGTAATTTCCATAGTCATTACGAAGTTGTAAACAGTTAAAAATGAAGATTTAACAAATAATACCTGAATTGTCATAAACTAATATAAATCCAGGTACTGAATAGGGATGGGCGAATGTTTCGCAACATTCGAAAAACGGCACGAATTTTAACACATTTGTTTGTTCGAATCGAATTTTGAATGTTTACATAACATTCTAACATTCGATTTTCGAATGTTCGGTTTCGAATTTTACGATTACATTCGAAAATATTCTAATTCGAAAAATTCGAATTTAGATTGTAATAGTATTTCTAATGCTTTTTCTTTAAATGTAATATTCGAATTATGCAATATTCGAATTCGAAAAATTCGAATTTAGATTGTAATAGTATTTCTAATGCTTTTTCTTTAAATGTAATATTCGAATTATGCAATACGTGTATTCGAATTCGAAAAATTCGAATTTAGATTGTAATAGTATTTCTAATGCTTTTTCTTTAAATATAATATTCGAATTATGCAATATTCGAATTCGAAAAATTCGAATTTAGATTGTAATAGTATTTCTAATGCTTTTTCTTTAAATGTAATATTCGAATTATGCAATACGTGTATTCGAATTCGAAAAAATTCGAATTTAGATTGTAATAGTATTTCTAATGCTTTTTCTTTAAATGTAATATTCGAATTATGCAATACGTGTATTTGAATTCGAAAAAATTCGAATTTAGATTGTAATAGTATTTCTAATGCTTTTAAATGTAATATTCGAATTATGCAATATTCGAATTCGAAAAATTAGAATTTATATTTGAATTCGAAAAATTTGAATTTATATTCGAATTAGAAAAATTCGAATTTCGAATGTAGACATTCGATATCATTATAAACATTCGAATTCGAAAGTGACATTCGAAAACTGTAAATAACATTCGATTTTCGAATTTTTAAGAATATTCGTTCTTATCGACATTCGAATTTAGAATTCGAATTTCGGTAATAACATTCGTTCTACATTCAAAATTTTGCACATTCGCCCATACCTAGTACTGAAATAAATATAAACTAGCTTTTTGTATGTATGCATTCTGGCCTTAAGGGTTAATTTAAACTTTCATGATTCAGATAGAGCACACAATCTTAAACAACTTTCCAATTTACTTCCAAAAGTGCACAGTCTTTTTATATTTACACTTTTTGAGTCACCAGTTCCTACTGAGCATGTGCAAGATATCACTGAATATACGTATATGCATTTGTGATTGGCTGATGGCTGTCACATGATAAAATAGTGGAAATATACATAACTTTAAAATTTGTCAGAAAAAAAATCTACTGCTCATTTGAATTTAAGGCCAAGTGCTATTGCATTGTCTTTATTGTCTCGTTATTGTGTATGTGTTGTTTATACAAATCTACTGTATTTACTGGTCCCTTAAAGGGCCATGATACCCAAATGTTGAACCACTTGAAAGTGATGCAGCATAGCTGTAAAAAGCTGACTAGAAAATATCACCTGAACATCTCTATGTAAAAAAGAAAGATATTTTACCTCAAAAGTTTCTCAGTAGCCACATCCCATTGTAAAGGACTTCTAAGCAGCATATCAGTATGTCTGTCCTGGGACAGCCGAAGGGATGAGCCTCGTGCACTCTCATGTTAGTTATTTCCCTATTCAGTGTAAGGAAGTTTACAATGAAATCTCATGAAAGTTAAGTGAAATCTCATGAGATCACAGGAAAAGAGTTCATGACCTCAGCACTGTTGATGCTGATTGGCTGCAGTTCATTTCTTCATTTTTTTATTTTTTTTTACCTGCAGCTGGGAGCAGTTGAGTATAACTTTTTACACAGAACTTACTCTGCTGAGCTGAGGAAATTGTGAGGTAAAATATCTTCTTTTTTTTACATAGAGATGCTCAGGTGATATTTTCCTGTCAGCTTTTTACAGTTACACTGCATGAGTTTCAAGTGAATTAGCATATGAGTGTTATGTCCCTTTAAGCGGTGCTGCCTCACATTACAAACTGAATGTCCCCTCGACTCATAACTCCCAGGCTAAAATCCAAAACACATTACCTCCCCCTAAAACTAAAGGGACATTAAACTGCTGAGTACAACTATGGTAACATGGTTACTACTTGTCATGCTATTGTTTTTCCTCACTTCTTTTAGCCCCTTACAAGTATTAGCTAGTGAAGCTCTGCATCTTCACACTGGTCACCACCATCTTGGAGCTTATATTTTTTTATTTAAAAACTGCACAAACATAAAATTTCTGCTCTCTATTATGTGAGCTGAAGTGAAAGGTACAGCTGTCAGAAAGCAGATCTGTGAAAATGAACTGCTCGTATCACATGATGCAACAATACTTGAACTACAAAATGGCGGTGCTCAGTACAAAATGCTGGATTCTGTAAGGAGTTAAAATAAGAGAAGGGCTTTAAAGAGAGCTGCAGGTACAGGAAGGAAAATAATAGTATGGTGAATACTAACCATCCTACTATAGTTGTACCCAAAAGTTTAATGTCCCTTTAAGATCCATCCCACATTAACAGAATCTTAATTGGAACATGGTGGGTGATACACTGACAGTTGTTTACAGCCCCCAATCACAGTCAGGAAGTGTGTGTCGCCAATGTGAGAGTCCTTACTTGTGGTACCGTTCTCAATTTTTGGAGCACCCAGTATAAAATACAGAGCTTTGCAGCTGGATTCTGTAATGAGGAAAAATAAGAGAATGGCTTGAAAGAGAGCTGCTGGTACAGGAGGAAATGCAATAGCATTTCTCTCTATAACTGTCGACAACTCCATCATTACCCCTACCCCGCATGCCCGATGTCTCTGGGTCACATTTGACTCAGATCTTTCTTTCACTCCTCACATTCAGTCATTGGCTCAAGCCTGCCGCTTCCACCTTAAAAACATCTCTAAAATTAGACTTTTCCTTACACAAGATACAACTAAGATTTTAATCCACTCTCTCATCTTCTCCCGCCTTGATTACTGCAACTCTGTCCTCTCTGGTCTCCCCACCTACCGCCTAGCTCCTTTACAATCCTAAATGAATGCCTCTGCCAGACTCATCTTCCTTACACGTCGCTCTTCATCTGCTGCACCTCTCTGCCAATCCCTTCACTGACTTCCTCTTGCCTTCAGGATCAAACACAAAATTCTCATTCTGCGTTACAAAGCCCACAACTGATCTGCTCCCCCCTATATCTCAGACCTTGTCTACAGATACTCTCCCTCCCGTCCCCTTCGCTCTGCTCATGACCTCCTACTCTCCTTCTCTCTTGTCACCTCATCAGGACTTCTCCAGACTGGCTCCCATCTTGTGAAACTCTCTGCCTCGCTCCACAAGACTCTCTTCTAGTTTTAAAAGCTTCAAGTGCTCCCTAAAGACTACTGTTCAGGGATGCATACAACCTACACTAACCTTTCCTAATACCAGTTCCTCTCCTCCATTGCTATCCCCTGAACCCCCTTAGCATGTAAGCTTAAGAGTCCAGCTGTTTGTTGATCACCTTCTCAATAGCTGACTACAACAGTGCAACTCTTGGCAGGGCCCTCTACCTATTTGATCCCTATAACTGTTTTTTTGTACTCCGCCTTTGTTAATAGCGCTGCGGAATCTGTTGGCGCTCTACAAATAACCAATAATAATAATAATAATAGCATGGTGAGTAGTAACCACGCTACTGTACAGGGAGTGCAGAATTATTAGGCAAATGAGTATTTTGACCACATCATCCTCTTTATGCATGTTGTCTTACTCCAAGCTGTATAGGCTCGAAAGCCTACTACCAATTAAGTATATTAGGTGATGTGCATCTCTGTAATGAGAAGGAGTGTGGTCTAATTACATCAACACCCTATATCAGGTGTGCATAATTATTAGGCAACTTCCTTTCCTTTGGCAAAATGGGTCAAAAGAAGGACTTGACAGGCTCAGAAAAGTCAAAAATAGTGAGATATCTTGCAGAGGGATGCAGCACTCTTAAAATTGCAAAGCTTCTGAAGCGTGATCATCGAACAATCAAGTGTTTCATTCAAAATAGTCAACAGGGTCGCAAGAAGCGTGTGGAAAAACCAAGGCGCAAAATAACTGCCCATGAACTGAGAAAAGTCAAGCGTGCAGCTGCCAAGATGCCACTTGCCACCAGTTTGGCCATATTTCAGAGCTGCAACATCACTGGAGTGCCCAAAAGCACAAGGTGTGCAATACTCAGAGACATGGCCAAGGTAAGAAAGGCTGAAAGACGACCACCACTGAACAAGACACACAAGCTGAAACGTCAAGACTGGGCCAAGAAATATCTCAAGACTGATTTTTCTAAGGTTTTATGGACTGATGAAATGAGAGTGAGTCTTGATGGGCCTGATGGATGGGCCATGGCTGGATTGGTAAAGGGCAGAGAGCTCCAGTCCGACTCAGATGCCAGCAAGGTGGAGGTGGAGTACTGGTTTGGGCTGGTATCATCAAAGATGAGCTTTTGGGGCCTTTTCGGGTTGAGGATGGAGTCAAGCTCAACTCCCAGTCCTACTGCCAGTTTCTGGAAGACACCTTCTTCAAGCAGTGGTACAGGAAGAAGTCTGCATCCTTCAAGAAAAACATGATTTTCATGCAGGACAATGCTCCATCACAAGCGTCCAAGTACTCCACAGCGTGGCTGGCAAGAAAGGGTATAAAAGAAGAAAATCTAATGACATGGCCTCCTTGTTCACCTGATCTGAACCCCATTGAGAACCTGTGGTCCATCATCAAATGTGAGATTTACAAGGAGGGAAAACAGTACACCTCTCTGAACAGTGTCTGGGAGGCTGTGGTTGCTGCTGCACGCAATGTTGATGGTGAACAGATCAAAACACTGACAGAATCCATGGATGGCAGGCTTTTGAGTGTCCTTGCAAAGAAAGGTGGCTATATTGGTCACTGATTTGTTTTTGTTTTGTTTTTGAATGTCAGAAATGTATATTTGTGAATGTTGAGATGTTATATTGGTTTCACTGGTAAAAATAAATAATTGAAATGGGTATATATTTGTTTTTTGTTAAGTTGCCTAATAATTATGCACAGTAATAGTCACCTGCACACACAGATATCCCCCTAAAATAGCTATAACTAAAAACAAACTAAAAACTACTTCCAAAACTATTCAGCTTTGATATTAATGAGTTTTTTGGGTTCATTGAGAACATGGTTGTTGTTCAATAATAAAATTAATCCTCAAAAATACAACTTGCCTAATAATTCTGCACTCCCTGTAGTTGTACCCAACAAGTTTAATGTCCCTTCATATTTATTTTATTTTTTATGTAGTCTTCTACTTCTAAGTAAGTAAACAAAATGGTACTAAAAAAAGACACTGACAAAAGTATTAGTAAAAGGTTAACTGTATCAAGGCTGCTTTTTATTTGTCTGTTTTAAAAATGATACATATTAAAGTGAATGTAAATGTTAATGCTAAAGTCCCCGGTTTTAAAAAAATTTGATTAAAACCAGGGGCACTTAAATTCATCAAAATTTACATTTCACTCCTGTTGTGAAAAAAAACTTACCTTTTAATCTTGACATCCGCTCCAGCTTCCTCCGCCTGTCGCAAAGCTTCTTCCTGGGTCTAAAATGAGGAATAAGGCTTCCTCCAATCACAGTGTTGAATCAGACACTGATTCCAATGGGGGAAGTAGTGATTGGAGGATGACCGATCCATCATTTCTGACGTCAGAAATGGCTTGAAGACCGGGGGAAGCTGGAGCGGCTGTCAAGTTTAAAAGGTAAGTATTTTTTCACAACACAAGTGAAATGTAGCTTTTGATAAATTAAAGTGCCCCTGTTTTTAATCAAATTTTTAAAAACTGGGCACTTTATCATCAAAATTTACATTCACTTTAATGCAGATGCGGCTCATATTTAGATTTTCCTCAGTTTTTTTTTTTTTTGTATTGCTAGAAGCCAGGGAGAAAATGTTAGAGGTGATCGGCAAACAGGAAAAACTTAGTTAAAAAAACTTAAAGGGACAGTCAAGTCCCAAAAAAACCTTCATGATATAATTTTAAACAACTTTCCAATTTACTTTTATCACCAATTTTGCTTTGTTCTCTTGGTATTCTTAGTTGAAAGCTAAACCTAGGAGGTTCATATGCTAATTTGTTAGACCTTGAAGACTGCCTCTAATCTGAATACATTTTGACCACTAGAGGGCATTAGTTCATGTGTTTCATATAGATAACATTGAGCTAATGCACGTGAAGTGACCTAGGAGTGAGCACCGATTGGCTAAAATGCAAGTCTGTCAAAAGAACTGAAATAAGAGGGCAGACAGCAGAAGATTGGATACAAGGTAATTACAGAGGTAAAGCATGTATTATTATAACTGTGTTAGTTATGCAAAACTGAGGAATGGGTAATAAAGGGATTATCTTTCTTTTTAAACAACAAAAATTCTGGTGTTGACTGTCCATTTAAAGTAAATAACCTCTTAAAGGGACACTAAGCACAAATTAGAAACTACATGATTATAAGCCTTCATATATAAGAATAATTTTGCATTGAAAACTGCAGCTTTATTTTGTCAAATTAGTAAATTTTTTATGTTTATTCTTTTCACTGATTTCCTAGAACAAAATAATCGTTGCTACAAAATAAAAATAAAAACTTATATTCGGATATAGCACAAACTCTCGGGTAGATTACGAGTTTTGCGTTAACAGGGGTGCGGTGCTAACGAGCAGTTTTTTCTCACCGCTCACTTACATGCAACGCTGGTATTACAAGTTTTTACAAACCCGGCGTTAAAAGACAAGAAGTGAGCGTAGAGCAAAATTTTGCTCCACATCTCACTCCAATACCAGTGCTGCTTAAGTCAGCGGTGAGCTGGTGTGACGTGCTCGTGCACGATTTCCCCATAGGTATCAACGGGGAGAGCCGGCTGACAAAATGTCTAACACCTGCAAAAAAGCAGTGTTTAGCTCCTAACGCAGCCCCATTGATTCCTATGGGGAAATAAAATTTCACCCTAACATGAACCCCGAGTCTAAACACCCCTAATCTTACACTTATTGACCCCTAATCTGCCGCCCCCGACATCTGCATTATATTATTAACCCCTAATCTGCCGCTCCGGACACCGCGGCCACTATAATAAATATATTAACCCCTAAACCGCCGCACTCCCGCATTGCAAACACTAGTTAAATATTATTAACCCCTAATCTTCCGTCCCTAACATCGCCGACACCTACCTACATTTATTAACCCCTAATCTGCCACTATATTAAATGTATTAACCCGTAAATCTAAGTCTAACCCTAACACCCCCTAACATAAAAATAATTAAAATAAATCTAAATAAAACCTACTATTAATAACTAAATAATTCCTATTTAAAACTAAATACTTACCTAATAAATAATATAAACACTAAGCTAGCTACAATATAACTAATAGTTACATTGTATCTAGCTTAGGTTTTATTTTTATTTTACAGGCAAGTTTGTATTTATTTTAACTAGGTAGAATAATTACTAAATAGTTATTAACTATTTATTAACTATCTAGTTAAAATAAATACAAATTTGCCTGTAAAATATAACCTAACCTATGTTACACTAACACCTAACACTACACTATAATTAAATTAATTTCCTAAATTAAATACAATTAAATAAAATTATCTAAAGTACAAAAAAACAAACACTAAATTACAGAAAATAATAAACAAATTACAAGATTTTTAAACTAATTACACCTAATCTAATCCCATTAACAAAATAAAAAAGCCCCCCCAAAATACAACCAACCCTACTCTAAAACCCACCCAATACCCCCTTAGAAAAGCCCCCCAAAATACAACCAACCCTACTCTAAAACCCACCCAATACCCCCTTAAAAAAACCTAACACTAACCCCTTGAAGATCACCTTACCAGGAGAAGTCTTCACCCAACCGGGCTGAAGTCCTCAATGAATCCGGCAGAAGTGGTCCTCCAGACGGGCAGAAGTCTTCATCCAGACGGCATCTTATATCTTCATCCATCCGGCGCGGAGCGGGTCCATCTTCAAGACATCCGACGCGGAGCATCCTCTTCATCCAAAGGCTAAGACTGAATGAAGGTTCCTTTAAATGACGTCATCCAAGGTGGCGTCCCTTCAATTCCGATTGGCTGATAGAATTCTATCAGCCAATTGGAATTAAGGTAGAAAAAATCCTATTGGCTGATTGGATCAGCCAATAGGATTGAACTTCAATCATATTGGCTAATTGCATCAGCCAATAGGATTTTTTTCTACCTTAATTCCAATTGGCTGATAGAATTCTATCAGCCAATCGGAATTGAAGGGACGCCACCTTGGATGACGTAATTTAAAGGAACCTTCATTCAGTCTTAGCCGTCGGATGAAGAGGATGCTCCACATCGGATGTCTTGAAGATGGACGACCCGCTCCGTGCCAGATGGATGAAGATAGAAGATGCCGTCTGGATGAAGACTTCTGCCCATCTGGAGGACCACCTCTGCCGGATTCGTTGAGGACTTCAGCGCGGTTGGGTGAAGACTTCTCCTGGTAAGGTGATCTTCAGGGGGTCAGTGTTAGGTTTTTTTTAAGGGGGTATTGGGTGGGTTTTAGAATAGGGTTGGTTATGTGGGTGGTGGGTTTTAATGTTGGGGGGGGGGATTTGTAATTTTTTTTACAGGTAAAAGAGCTGATTACTTTGGGGCAATGCCCCGCAAAAGGCCCTTTTAAGGGCTATTTGTAATTTAGTGTAGGGTAGGGCTTTTTTTATTTTGGGGGGCTTTTTTATTTTGTTAGTGGGATTAGATTAGGTGTAATTAGTTTAAAAATCTTGTAATTTGTTTATTATTTTGTGTAATTTAGTGTCTGTTTGTTCTTGTACTTTAGATAATTTTATTTAATTGTATTTAATTTAGGAAATTAATTTCATTATAGTGTAGTGTTAGGTGTTAGTGTAAAATAGGTTAGGTTTTATTTTACAGGTAAATTTGTAATTATTTTAACTAGGTAGTTAGTAAATAGTTAATAACTATTTAATAACTATTCTACCTAGTTAAAATAAATACAAACTTGCCTGTAAAATAAAAATAAAACCTAAGCTAGATACAATGTAACTATTAGTTATATTGTAGCTAGCTTAGGGTTTATTTTATAGGTAAGTATTTAGTTTTAAATAGGAATTATTTAGTTACTAATAGTAGGTTTTATTTAGATTTATTTTAATTATATTTATGTTAGGGGGTGTTAGGATTAGACTTAGATTTAGGGGTTAATACATTTAATATAGTGGCGGTGACGTTGGGGGCGGCAGATTAGGGGTTAATAAATGTAGGTAGGTGTCGGCGATGTTAGGGACGGAAGATTAGGGGTTAATAATATTTAACTAGTGTTCGCGATGCGGGAGTGCTGCGGTTTAGGGGTTAATATATTTATTATAGTGGCGGCGATGTCCAGTTCGGCAGATTAGGGGTTACATTTTTTTATAGTGTTTGCGATGCAGATGCAGATGCAGGGTTAATAGGTAGTTTATGGGTGTTAGTGTACTTTTTAGCACTTTAGTTAGTTTTATGCTACGGCGATGTACCATAAAACTCTTAACTACTGACTTTAATATGCGGTACCAGTCTTGACAGGAGAGGGTCTACTGCTCACGCAATTTACGTAAGTGGATTTGCGGTATTTCCAAGTCTGGCCAAAAAAGTGAGCGGTACACCTGTACCTGCAAGACTAGTAATACCAGCAGTAGGAAAAAAGCAGCGTTAGCACCTGTTAACGCTGCTTTTTCAGCTACCGCAAAACTCGTAATCTAGCCATCTGTTTGCACATGTGCAGACTGGGTTAGACTGCACTCTTGTATTCCCTTAAGCACTGATTCAATTTGGTTACTATTGCAAAGAATGGTTTGCCTAGTATGATTGTTGACGTAAAACTGAGAATCCACCTTTTAAAAACCATGTGACACCATTGAAGTTTAAGGAGAGAGGGAAAACAAACAAAGCTTGCATAAATTGTCTTAAAGTGAAAGTAAACTTGATTAGACAGCTAATTGCTAAAGCTGTTTAGTACCATGAAAGCCGCCAGACTTCTTCACCGAACCTCCAGACTTCTTTATGTCGTTGTGACGAATGAGCTATGTATTAATCTCATTGGTCCCCCATGGGCATCTAACACTGTTCTTTTTACGCCCCCATTTTGCTATGCGAATGCGGCTATCCTCGAAGTTCATCCATTATTCGATGCACGTTCACGATAGCCGCATGCGCATTTCAACTTCTAAAGGGAATGCTAATAGTGACAACAATGCCTTCAAAGAACAATCTTATATTGCGCATGCGCAGAAAATTAGTGTCACGAGAGCGAGCACAGATAAAGACGTATAGAGTGGGTGGGACTGCTCTTACGTGTAAGAGTAATAAACATGGAAGACAGCAAGGGGGCGGAGGAAGCGATCAAAAGGTAGGCATTATAAAATATTAAATTTTTCAAATTATAAACATTTTGAGAAAAAATAAAGTTAGCGAATATATCGTATGTAAGTAATATAATCCATAGTGTTCTTTGCATATTGCAAAATTTACTTTCACTTTAAAGTATTAACCCAAGCCTCCCTGGGAGAAAGTGAACCAAACACATTTTTTAGATGTATTTTACAACAAAAGGCTGCAAAATAAATAATGGATTTATATTGCAATAATGTTTCACTTGCAATAATGAAACATTTTATGGGTTGTTGGAATGTCAAGTTTAATGGTCCTTTAAATGGACATTGTGCACTAGATTTTTCTTTGCAGACATTTTTTGTAGATGATCCATTTATATAGCCCATCTAGGAGTGTTTTTGTAAATGTGTAGTGTTCCTTAGATTTTATTAACATTGTGCTGATTTTCAGACTCCTAAACAAGCCCTACAGTGTCAGATGTATACACACGTTTACAGACTTCTGCTGGCTCCTGTTATCTGTCTTTTCATATGCAGGGAAGGGAGAGTGTCTGCTCTTTTTATTTCCCTAGGCCCTTTCACTGGGTGTCCCAGACAAGTTTTTAAAAGTTTTATACTGAATTTTTATATCAGTAGCTGTGCATATTATTCTTTATAGTAGTGTCTATTACATGCAGTTATATGAAAATTGGTGTATACTGTCCCTTTAAGTCTGGAGCAGATTTCAAGTCCAGCAGCAATGGCCTTTCATTTTCAGGATAAGGAAAAACAGAGGTAAAACAATTTCAATTTATATATTTTTCCAGATAGTAAAAAAAATGTATTTGAGTTAAAGGTTCACAACATGTGCTAATGTATTATTAGATCATGTAATTTTAACACTAGTGACGCTGTATCTTACAAAAGGGATTAAACACAGTCCTGAGCGGAAAATGCTTCTACACCTATCAGCACTCAGCAGCAGTATGTGCTGATATTACAATTGTTTACTGTTTAATGTCCCTTAAATTATGATGAAGGCACTCAAACCTTTGACCAAAAGCAAGTAAAATACATTATGAACATATTTTGCAATTTTCCATTTTCATTAATTAAACATTCTCAGCTAGATTACAAGTGGAGTGCAAAAGTATTAGCGCTATTGTGTGTTAACATTGCGCTTTTATTTTTGCGTTCATATTATATAACTAAAAAGTAATATTTAAACACTCAGGCGATAGTCTAGGGTTGTCAGGTTGAGCAGGTGCGCTAAATTCCTCACATAACAGACTTTTATGTGGGTACTAAACCCATGGTGCACTAAACCTCTGCTTAGAACAAAAGGGCTTCTTCTGACAAAAGTCAGTATTTAGTGTGACCTCCCTTGGCACTAAGCACATCTTGAACTCTTTTAGGGAGACTGTTCTGAAGTTTTCTGAAGTAATCTTCTGGTATATTATACCAGACTTCTTTCAGCAATTCCCAGAGTTTTCTTTATATTCAGGTTGTCTTATTTATTTCTCTGTCCAGATAATCCCATACTGCCTCTATAATATTCAGGTTTGGACTCTGTGTAGCCCAGTCCATGACTGTCAGTGTTTTTATCAGCTGTTTTTCTCTCCAAATATAATTTCACTGCATTAGTGTGCTTGGGATCGTTATCATGCTGAAAAATAAAACCATTCCCAATCAAGCACTTTCCAGAAGGAATGGCAAGATAAATGAAAACATATGTACTTTTCAGCATTCATGATCCCATCAATTTGGATAATATCGCCAACACCACTGGCAAAAAATGCAGCCCCAAACCAGGACAGACCCTCCACCATGTTTCACTGAAGGTCACAAGCACTCATTCTTTCATCTCTCTCAAACTCTTCTTCTTACATATTGTCGATGATTGGACTCAATAAGTTAAAACTTGGAATTGTCACTCCATAATACTCTTTTCCACTGATCTTCATTCCAATCTTTGTAACATATCTTAGCCTTTTCACCCTGTTCCCCTTCAGTAAAAGTGGTTTCTTGGCTGCTACCCTTACAGAAAGACCATTCCTGATCAAGCTTCTTCGGACTGTAAAAGGGTCAACTTGGCATCCTGATGAAGCTGCCAGATGCTGAGCCAGGTCCTTGCTGGACTTCTTCCGGTCTCTCAAAGAAGAAACTCTGAGAAAATTCTTAACAGATTTTGAAATTTTTCTTGGCCTTCCAGTCCTTTTTTATTGTTGACCTTTTCTGATTCTTCAAATTTCTTTACAACAACTTGAATACCACATCTTGAGTATCCAGTTTGTTTGCTGATTTCCCTTTGAGAGTGGCCTTGCTGATGCAAAAGTATGATGTTATGTCTGTCAATATTCTGTGATCTTTGGCATTTTAAATGGAATGATGAAATTGAAAGTTGGGTCTTATTAGCAAGCTTCCAATGAATTAAACTCATCCCACATGTGTATGTAATGCTCAAGCATGTTTCAATACAGAGCAGTACATCTGTGAATTCATGATACCATCAATGAAATGCAGCTCACCAACACCAGCAGCACTCATGCAGCCCCACAGAAGGACACTGACACCACCATGTTTCACTGTAGGCACAATGCATTTTTCATTGTACTCCTCACCTTTGCGACACCATATAGTTTTGAAGCCATCAGTTCCAAAAACATTTATCTTGGTCTCATCACTCCAGAGTACAGAGTCACAGTAGTCTTCTTTTTCAGCGTGTGTCCTGGCAAATTCTAGGCAGGGTTTTTTGTGCATGGGCTTTAGGAGAGGCTTCCTTCATGGACGGCACCCATGCATGCCATTCCTCTGCAGTGTACTCCATATTGTGTCATAGGAAACAATCAGCCCAGTTTGGCTTTCTACTTCTTTAGCTAACTTCAGTGAACTTGCATGGCGGTTTTCTTCAACCCTTCTCATCAGAAGACGCTCCTGTCAATTTGTTAACTTCCGTAGATGGCCTGGACGTCTCTGTGAGATGATTGCAGTTCCATATTTGTTACATTATTGCATCACTTTTGCTGCAGTATTCTGCTGATAAGTAAAGCTTTGCTTATCTTCTTGTAGCCTTCATCTTTCTTGTATAAAGAAATTATTTTCTTTCTCAGGCCCTGTGATATTTCTCCTCCATGTGGTGCCATTGCTGACAGCATGACATGGGAAGGGGTTTTCTTTGGTAAGTAACGCCCTTTTATAATCAACTGTCTGCTGGACACCTGTTTAATTAAGACTCACCTGTAGTTGAATTTTTGTTAATTAGGAATTTGTTCTCAGACATTTAGCTTTGCTCCTATGACTTTCATTGGGGGTGTATTCATTTTTGCAACATGCTCTTGAATGAATTTGTTATGGAAAATACTTTGTTGTGGGTGCAAATTAACAAATCTTGGTTGCAATCAATGGCCCGCATTTGTGGGAGTATTTTGTAGTATAGTGCCCCATAGAATATGTTAGTGATAGACAGATATCGTTTTTTCAGGGCCGATACGATACCAATTATTATGTCACTTATGGGCAGTTTTATACATGTGTAACAGCGCCACCTAATGGTCAGAGCATTGTTATCCACTGCTAGAGAATAATGATACTAGTCTCCTATACTGCACAGCTTTCTATTCAAGGTTTGTTGTTGTGGACATTTAATTGATGTGCCTGAACTATAATTTTTTTTAAATGTTTTTTTCCATGCCCATGAAAGGGGAAAATAAAATATTTAAATTAAAAAATCGTCAAATATAACAGCTTTAGTGAAATGTTTTGCAAATGTGTAAAATCTCTCAGAATGCAACAAATAATGTTCTATTTGTGATAGCAATTAGCAAACAGATTGATTTTATGTATTGCTGACCCCATGAGCAAATCAAAAGTAATTTAGCTCTGTGTACTTCAGGGAAACTATGTAGCTTTAAGTGCCACTTTTCCATTTCACAAATCATATATGTTTGTTTATGCAAGTCCATCTACAGGCCTGCCATTGGTGGTATGGTAGTTGGTAACTGAGCTTGCAGGAACACCTGGGCTTGGACTCTGTTATCAGTGCCATTTATTATTAGATGCTATGTCCAGCTTGTATGTTCTATAGATGATTTGTGTGATGATTTGTGTCACTTAAAACTACATAGTTTCCCTGAAGTACACAGAGCTTAAAAAAAAATTGGATTTGCTCCATATCAGTAATATCGGTAAGTTTCTGCCTGATACCGATTATTTCAGAAATTCCAAATATCGGCCCTAATAATCGACCACTCCAATATATTGGTCTATCCCTTGAATATGTTGTTTCTGAAAGGTAAGTAAAGGTTTTCTGACAATTGTATATGTGTGTATATATATATATATATATATATTAATACATACAAACAAATACACCCTTAAGTCCTTCCAGTCCTGCATCTTGTCATATGCCATATCCCTTTTAATCCATTTTAAAACTTTTTTTTGTCAATAATAAATATAGCTTGAATATTGTATTTCCATATAATTGATGTGTTTATTTTTGCAAACTTTCAAGCCTCAATAGTTTATTTCAGGCCTCCAAAAGTGCACATTTTCAGTGCTATTTTGTACTGCGCTCATGCGCAACACTTAAAAGGGACACTGTACCCAAAATTGTTCTTTCGTGATTCAGATAGAGCATGAAATTTTAAGCAACTTTCTTATTTACTCCTATTATCAAATTTTCTTACTTCTCTTGGTATCTTTATTTGAAATGCAAGAATGTAAGTTTAGATGCCGGCCCATTTTTGGTGAACAACCTGGGTTGTCCTTGCTGATTGGTGGATAAATTCATCCACCAATAAAAAAGTGCTGTCCAGAGTACTGAAACCAAACAAAAAGCTTAGATGCCTTCTTTTTCAAATAATGATAGCAAGAGAACAAAGAAAAATTGATAATAGGAGTAAATTAGAAAGTTGCTTAATATTGCATGCTCTTTCTGAATTACAAAAGAAAAAAATTGGGTTCAGTGTCCCTTTAACTCACCACTTGTGATATGAATGTTAACAACATTCTCTGCAATCCCCATTACAACTATACTAACTGAAAGTCTGCTTCCTCAAAGGGACATGAAACACAATTTTTTTTTCTTACATGATTCAGACAGAGTATTTTAGTTTAAACAACTTTCCAATTTACTTCTGTTTCTAATTGACTTCATGCTCTTGGTATTCTTAGTTGGAAAGCATACCTAGTAGGTTTAGGAGCAGCAATGCATTAACGGGAGCTAGCTGCTGATTTGTGGCTACACATAAATGCCTCTTGTCATTGGTTCAAAAGATGTGTTCAGCTAACTCTAATCAGTGCATAGCTGCTCCATCAACAAAAGATAACAAGTGAAGAAGAAAATTTGATAAAAGAAGTAAATTGGAAAGTTGTTTAATATCACACGCTCTATATGAATCATGAAAGAAAAATATGGAGCTTGGATGTCACTAAGAATCTCTAGATAACCTTTTTTTACCATCCACTTGTAAAACCAGAGTATGTGCTATTCTTTGGGTGACTCAGCACAAGATAACACACCCTGGGATATTGATTGCGCTCTACTTGTAATCTAACCCTTTGTGGGGGAGGTTGAACACAATAAGTGTGCGTTGTATATGGGGAGGCGAAAAGTGAAATTCAAATTCTCCACTATGCAAAAAATGTAGAGAATACCTCATTGTGTAGCCCATTAACAAATCTAAACAAGTCAGAAGGCTTGTTGTTCCCATAGAAGACCTCTGGATACATTGTTTCCAATGCAGCAAAGGATTCACTTTTTTTACTTCAAGCCAGGGTTAGTACAATGATTCTAGATCTGCTTAAAGGACAATTTAACTTGACATTTCAACAACACATAAAATGTTTCATTATTGCAATATACATTTATTATTTATTTTGCAGCCTTTTGCTGTAAAATACATCTATACATTTTGCTTCTTTCACTTTTTCCCAGGAAGGCTTTGGTTAATACTTTTAGGCAATTTATGTGAGCTGATGTTAATTTTTCCCTCCCCTCCTAAGCTTGTATTGTGTCACATGCTGTTAAAAGGTTGATTATCAGTTTTTCATTAACAATCATGATAGGAAAATCATTGTTTGCAACAGAAGTTGAATCGGTGCTAAACCTTCTTAAGGGAATACAAGAGGACGGACTACACCCGTCTGCACATGTGCAAACAGAGTTTGTGCTATAGCTGAATATTAGTTTGTGATTGGTTAGCAAGGATTCTTTTGTTCTGAGGGACAGGGAAATCAGTTAAAAGAATAAACATAAAACAATATACTGTACTCATTTGACAAAGAAAGCTGCAGTTTTCATTGCAAAATTATTCTTATATTTGAAGGTTCATAATCATGTAGTTTAAAATTTGTGTTTAATGTCCCTTTAACACTACCAAATATAGACTCATGGTATAAGGCTTTTGTAAAACCCATTTTAAAGGGACATTATACACTAGATTTTTCTTTGCATAAATGTTTTGTAGATGGTCTATTTATATAACCTATAGCTTTTTTGTATGTATAGTTTTGCTTATTTTTAAATAACTTTGCATTTTCAGACTCCTAACCAAGCCCCAAAGTTTTAGGAGAATACTGATGTATACCTACTCCAGCTTGTTCCTGTTTGTGTAAAGAGTATTTTCATATGCAGAGGAAGGGGGAGGGGTGTCTGCTTTTTTGCTATAGAACAACTTGCAGTGGGTGTTCCAGCTAACCATTTCAAAAGAGCTAAACTGGGATTTTCTAAGTAAGTTTTTAAACGGTTTTATACTGGATTTTAGCTCAGCATCTGTGCATATTATTCTTTATAGTAGTGTCTATTACATGCAGTTAAATGGAAATTGGTGCATACTGTACTTTTAAGTGTGGAACATAACTGTTTCCTCTCCATAAACATACAATTCCTAGTAAATAAAAAAGCTTAATTTGTACTAGTCCATAACTAGTGGAAATTTCTAGCCCTGAAAAATCACACCAAACCATCCTCCCCCAGTGAGCAGCCAACAAGATTGGAAGCACAGGATAGAGGTTAAAGGTTAGATAAATAAATGTAACCTTGAGGAATGACACTGAGGAGTGATTGACATGAAGAGAAACAGTATGACAGGAAAAGAGTATATGAACAAGCAGAAAAGCAATACAGGGTGAGAAAAGCACATTTAGAGGTTAGCAAGGCAGAAAATGAAGAGGGATACAAGAAAAAGAGATAAATATATTTAGTAAGGAAACTGGAGGGAGAGTAAATAACAATGATGGGAAATAGAGGGGGTAGAATTGGTAAACAATGGATACCCCTTTGATCCATGCATTTTAGCAATATAAGGGGTACATTTACCATTCCTGCAGGTAGACATTTTTTCGCAGGTAGTGAACATGTCCACCTGCAATCCCTACTTGTAATGTTTCATCGTACTGCAAAATGTATCATTGCACAAGAGGATTCTTGTGTAATGCCGCCCCCTGCACCGGTGCAGCCAATTGCGCTGGAGCAGGGAATGTCAATCACGCTGAATGAGTATCAGGGTGATTGATCTCGCCACTTCTGAGGTGGTGGAGAGGTAACAAGAAGCAGTTTTTGCTTCTTAAATATGTGGCAGCAGCAGGCTCACTTATGCACACCTGCTCCACAAGATGGAAAAGCAGCTTGTTAAATTTTCCCCTAAATCCTTTCAAGGTAAGTTGTTAACAGTTTTGTGTTGCTGTCTGAGGAGCTGTTGCCTGAAATCCACAAGTTATTTCAGAAAGCTTGTACAGGTGGCCCTTGGTTTATGCTGGTTCAATTTGCGTCGTTTCAGAATAACAACCTTTTTTCAGTCATGTGACTGCTATTGAAAAGCATTGAAAAGCAGTGCACTAATTAAAATAGCCAGTAGGCGGAGCTGTCCGCTTGTGTTGCAGCAAAGTTATACAAGCTTAGCAGACTGAAATTGATCTGTGTACACAGAGCAGACCAAACCTATCGAGCAACAAGATCTAGCAGCCACTTCCCTATTATCTTCCTGTCCAGTTGCTTGAGGTGAGGGTGCCTAACTGCTTAATCAGTCCAGACTGAAATGCATAGAATAGGTGCAGACCCAATATTATCTAACATGCTAACAATGCAGAGAACTGTTTGCAGAAAAATGCAAGTAAATAAATGTTTTGTTCATTAAACTTTGTTTGATGATACAGTCTGTTGTGTGATTATTAGCAAATGTTTTTGTTCACTAAACTTAGTTTGATTATACAGTCTGTTCTGTGATTATTTAATTAGGTTTATAATGCTGTTTAGCATTTAAAGTCTTCATTTCAAAGCTTTAAAAATACATATTAGGTGTTACTTATGACAATTTTGAGAGGGGCCTGGAATCTAACTCCCTCCCTTCCCATTGACTTACATTATAAACTGGGTTTTAATTTACAACAGTTTTGATTTACAACCATTCCTTCAGGAACCTAACCCCGGCGTAAACTGAAGGCAACCTGTATTTAATATTCTGAATGCAAAAGGTGTCCATTATAAGTAAAGCATAATAATGCAACTAAAGCCTTTTAGATAATAATAGATAACCAATTTATATTAAAATGACATTAAAGGGATACAATACCCAAATGTTGAAGCACTTGAAAGTGATGCAGCATAGCTATAAAAAGTTGACTGGAAAATATCACCTGAACATTTCTATATAAAAAGGGAAGATATTTTACCTAAACATTTCCTAAGTATTTGCACCCCATTGTAAAGGGGTATTAAGTAGTTTAAAGAAATTTACTATTAAATATCATGAGAAATCACAGCATTGCAAAGCATGATCTTCACACTGCTGACACAGATTGGCTGTGTTTTTCTGTTGTGTTTTTTCAACCGGCAGCTGGACAGCAGCTGAAGTATAACTGTTTTCACAGCACTTACTCTGGTGAGCTGAAGACATTTTGAGGTAAAATATCTTTATTTTTTACATAGAGATGTTCAGGTGATATTTTAGAATCAGCTTTTTACAGTTATGATGCATCACTTTTCACATGATTTAGCATATTAGTATTATGTCCCTTTAAACACTAAATAAATTCTACATAATTATGTTTTCAAATCATAGATTAGCTTGATAAACAAAAAATTGCATAGGTTCAGGGGTCAAGTTGTGATGGAACGCATGGGAACGGAGTTCCTGCACTATTTTAGCAGGAGGACAGAGAACAGAAACACTTCAGTAAACACAGCTGCTGCTGGGTGGAGGAGCTGAAGCACAGTCTGGTTAGAGGGATAGTGAGATCATCTAGTAATGGGCAGTAACACTTTCTAAAATACACTAAATGCGAGCCTGTGAGTGATCTTGCGGTGTGATCACCCTGCACTGCATGTAACACATGGTGCTAACATGTCTGTGTGGCTTGCTCTGGGGTTATTTATCTCCCCTCAGAAGAAATAGTACTATTGTTTCTTAAGTGGGTGAGGCTCTGTGACAGAGGAGGATTCTCAGGCCCAAAGGCAACAATTCAACCCTTCATTTGATTTAATTTGCTTTCATTAACCAAAGTGTATAGATTATATACTGTACATATGAATACAGTGTGTGTGTATGTATATAAAACAATATAAATTGTGAGTGGGGTGGAAGTCTTGGTGAGTTCCCACACTTTTTTGTAGGACTTGACTCCTGCATAGGTTGTTTAAAGGTTGTTTAATTATTGAAAAAAAGGAATAAAATATTAGTCTGTATAAAGCAGTGGTCACGTGGTGATGTTATCTAGTTTTCCTTAGGTTTAAAAGCATGCAATCTCATCTTATGTCCTCTGCTGAGAGGAGGACACTTATAAATGACTCTCTTTAACAAACATGTATACATAGTATTGGAGACCAAATGCACATAGTTACTGTTTGTGTTTATTTCTAATATGTTCTGTTCAGGGGTGGATACATTTATAGAAAACTTAGGAACAAGCCAAATACATATTTTTAGGGGCCAAGAAAATAATTTATATACAGTATATCTATATGTAAAATAATCCAAAAAGTTAAGTGCCAGAAGTAAAGAGTTAGTAGCCTTGGCTCTCTGAATTTATCACATACTGTTTAATGTTTGTGTTTTAGTATTAAAGGATTTAACACCATAAATGTTATTTAGTTTCCGAACACAGGTTAAAGGGACATGAAACCCAAAATTTTTATTTGATGATTTAGATAAAACGTGATATTAAACAAGTTTCCAATTTACTTCTATTTTTACATTTGCTTTATTCTCTTTGAGTCCTTTTTTGAAGGAGCAGATTTGCACTACTGGGAGGTAGCTGAACATATCTGGGGAACCAATAAAAAGAGGCATTTACTGTATATGCAGCCACTAATCAGTGCTTTAGCTCCCAGTAATCCACTACTGCTGCTCCAGTCCTAAGCCTACCTAGGTATGGTTTTCAACTAAGGATACCAAGAAAATGAAACAAAAGAGTTTATAAAAAGTAAATTTAAAGTTGTTTAAAATCAAATGTTCTGTCTGAATCATGAAAGAAAACTTTTGGGTTTCATGTGCCTTTAAAAGTAAAATGATTAACAAGTGGAGACAGCAGTTTTTATTTAGTGGTTATGCAGGGGTTCACATAATGAAAAGATTCCTAAAGCTGGATATATTAAACATTAAGGGCTAGATTACAAGTGGAGCGGAAAATATTGCTTTCACGAAAGTGGTATAACCGCTCCACTCGTAATACAAGCGCACGCAATTGTTGAGCGCAATGCAAACACGAGCTTGCATGGAAGCTTTGCACTCAATAGAGCGTTTTTCCATAGGCTCCAATGGGAGCCTCTTTCCCATTCCGTGAGACACGGCATGAGCACCTAGGACAGTGAAGGGGGTAAGTCGTGCAGCAGATTTAAATATATATGTATATGAATATTTGCATATATATGTATGTGTTTATATGTGTATATACACATTAATATATATGTATATGAATATATGCATATATAAGTATGTGTTTATATGTGTATATACACATAAATATATATGTATATGAATATATGCATATATAAGTATGTGTTTATATATGTATATACACATAAATATATATGTATATGAATATATGCATATATATGTACAGGTAGCCCTCAGTTTACGCTGGGGTTAGGTTCCACAAGGAATGGTTGTAAATCGAAACCGTTGTAAATTGAAACCCAGTTTATAATGTAAGTCAATGGGAAGTGAACGAGATAGGTTCCAGGCTCCTCTCAAAATTGTCATAAGTAACACCTAATACATTATTTTTAAAGCTTTGAAATTAAGACTTGAAATGCTAAACAGCATTATAAACCTAATAAAATAATCACACAACACAGAATATATAATTAAACTAAGTTAAATGAACAAAAACATTTGCTAAACAGCATTATAAACCTAATAAAATAATCACAACACAGACTTCACTTGCATTTTTCTGCAAACAGTTCTTTCTATGCATTCCAATCTGGACTGATTTATAGACAGAAAGATCTTGTTCCTTTGAAATCTGCTTGATAGCTCAGGCCTGGTTAAACCGATTAATTTCAGCTTCCTTGGCTTTGCTGCAACACAAGCGGACAGCTCCACCTACTGGCTATTTTAATAAATGCACTGCTTCTCAATGCTTTTCAATAGCAGTCACATGACTGGAAAAAAAGGTTGTTATTCTGAAACGGTGTAAATTGAACCGTTGTAAAACGAGGGCCACCTGTATGTGTTTATATGTGTATATACACATATATATATGTATATGAATATATGCATATATATGTATGTGTTTATATGTGTATATACATATAAATATATATGCATATGAATATATGCATATATATGTATGTGTTTATATGTGTATATACACATAAATATATATGTATATGAATATATGCATATATATGTATGTGTTTATATGTGTATATACACATAAATATATATGTATATAAGCATATACATATATATTTCCAAGGAACACACATTTCCCCATAGACCGCAATGTAAAGGCACACCCACCAATTTTAAACCCAAAAAACTCCTTTGTGCAGTTTTTTTAAAATAAAATGAAATATGCTACTTTTTTTTTTTTTTTTAATAAAGGCCCACTATACTTAAAGGACGGTTTAGTCCAAAATAAACTTTCATGATTTCGATAGAGAATGTCATTTTAAACAATTTTCCAATTTACTTTTATCACCAATTTTGCTTTGTTCTCTTGGTATTCTTAGTTGAAGGCTAAACCTCGAAGGTTTATATGCTAATTTCTAAGCCCTTGAAGGCTGCTTCTTCTACAGTTTTTCACCACTAGAGGGTGTTAGTTCATGTGCGTCTCACGCACATGGAGTACAGGTGAGCCAGCTCTGATTGGCTAAAATGGATGTCTGTTAAAAGAACTGAAATAAGGGGGCAGTTTGCAGAGGCTTAGATAGAAGGTAAAAACAGAGGTAAAAAGTGTATTTATATAACTGTGTTGGTTGTGCAAAACTAGGGAATGGGTAATAAAGGGATTATCTATATTTTTAAACAATAAAAATTCTGGTGTAGACTATCCCTTTAATTTGGGGACAATTGGGGGACATTTATAAAATGAACCAGAGATCTGATCTCTGGTTAATTTTATGAGTGTTAATATCTACCGCAAGCACTTGTTAAGCCTGGTTAATTATCGCGCGCCTGTAAACGGGCAAATTTGCACATTTACCGGAGAGCAATAAATTAGTGCTCCACTTGTAATGTAGCCCTAAATCTGTATTGATGTGGCAGGCATTAATGTGTATTCTGAAGTAGGTAGTACTTGAGCTTTATATACACAGCCTGACACCTACTGTATACACAGAGATTATCAAAAATTCATTATCTGCTTTATAATACAATGCCATAACTAATGCACAGTGAATACCTACAGCAGTCCATTTCCAGAACAAGCCTTGATTAACAAGCAATGCAAATTCAGCGTGTTTGTGTTTAAGACTGGAAAGTAATTGCTAATGTATCTCTGTTTATAATGAGCCAGGAATCTCCTTTCAGACATTTTGCTTCCACTATACTAAACGTGTTCCCTATCCTTGTTGTTAAGCCTACAAACATTATTAGCTGTTGGTCACAGTTTCTACAAACGTTGGGATCCTTGATTTTAATAGAACAACATCATTTAGAATCCCAGCTTTCAATCCAATTCCGTGTCTGAATCCCAGTACTTTTGTGGTCACTCCATTTCTTTCTCTAAAAAGTGCCCATACAACAAAAGTCTAAAGCAGCTCTCTTTTTAAAGAACACTCTTACCCTGTATTTATAAATCCCAGACAGGCTAAAAACTAATTAATAATGTGTTGTGTGTGGCTTGTACTATTAGCCTGATGATTGGGTAATAAAAATGGGGCATAGTCACAGCTTGGACACTACAGCCTATTGAAAGCTAGAATATCATGATGTAATTGAGACTATTGCCTGGTGGTGAGTTGGAGACTAGGAACAGGTAACAGACTGCAGGTTAGAGCCTGGTGACAATTTGGAAACTATGACCTGGTGATGGGTTATAATATAGAGCTGTATTATGGTTTGGAGGTTAGAGTCTGAGGACAGGTTGCAGAGTAGTGCCTGATGGGGGCTGAAGACTAAAGCCTGGTAGCCGTTTGGATGCTAGATTGGTGTCAGGTTGTAAGATAGAGCCTGGTGAAGGGTTGGAGACTAGGGCCTAGTGTCAGGTTGTAAGCTAAAGCCTGGTAAATGGTTGGAGACTAGGGCCTAGTGTCAGGTTGTAAGCTAAAGCCTAGTGAAGGATTGGAGACTAGGGCTTAGTGGCAAGTTATAAGCTACAGCCTGGTCAAGGGATGGAAACTAGGGCCTAGTGGAAAGTTATAAGCTACAGCCTGGTAAAGGGATGGAGACTAGGGCCTAATGGCAAGTTATAAGCTACAGCCTGGTAAAGGGATGGAGACTAGGGCCTAATGGCAAGTTATAAGCTATAGCCTGGTCAAGGGTTGGAGACTAGGGCCTAGTGGCAAGTTGAAAGCTAAAGCCTTGTGAAGGGGTGGAGACTAGAGCCTAGTGTCAGGTTGTAAGCTAAAGCCTGGTGAAGGTTTGGAGACTAGGGCCTAGTGTCAAGTTGTAAGCTAAAGCCTGGTGAAGGTTTGGAGACTAGGGCCTAGTGGCAAGTTATAAGATACAGCCTGGTAAAGGGATGGAGACTAGGGCCTAGTGGCAAGTTATAAGATACAGCCTGGTAAAGGGATGGAGACTAGGGCCTAGTGGCAAGTTGAAAGCTACAGCCTGGTTAAGGGATGGAGACTAGGGCCTAGTGGCAAGTTATAAGATACAGCCTGGTAAAGGGATGGAGAATAATGCCACTGGGCAGATTGGAGGTTAAAGTCTTGTAGCATGATTAAATAGTATACTTACTTTTAGCATAAAATGAATCAATATTTATCGACCAAACAATATAAACCGTAAGTGTAGAATCCTTTAAAGAAATACAATGTAGTCACAATTCTGGTTGGCATTCCTTAACTAGAGTTATGTATACTAAAATACAAATATTCAATGCTTTAAACTTTTATTCAGAGCCTGGCAAGTTTAGAGGTGGGGTATACTGACTAACAATGAACATGCTGCGCTGTTTGGCTCCAGGCACTCATTGTCTGTCCTTTCCTCTGCAAGGTGAAACTTGTGCTATGGACAGAAAGGACCATGACACAGCATAGCTTCACTACAATAATAACTGCTCAGTGTTATAATTATCATAGGAAATCCATTCCTAGTTACCAAAAGAATTATAGATACCATATTTACAAGAAAGTATTTCTATTAACTGATTAACTGCCAAATACAGAAGCCTTTACCTCATCTTTACAAGAGGGTTTATGAAAGCATCTCTTTTTACATTTAACAAACTAGAGCGATCTACCTACAGATCACAACTTTATTAATCCATTAACAAACACTGACATTAACCCTGTTAAGACCAGAAGACTCATTAACCTCTTCGTGGTAAAATAGCAACCGATACAGAATATTATTCCATTTGGAGACTACACTACATATTTAAATGCTCAGCAGTGGGATAGCACCCTCATTCACTTGTTCACTGCCGGTGTGAAACTTGTGCACTGACCAAAGGCTTAAAAAAGAAAGATTGAACACGTCTTCCTTAACAATGAAGATGCATTACCATCATTTTACCTGATTACTACTAAATCACACATCCTGCTATACTAAATACTGACAAAAATAATAACCATAGACTAATACAATACAATTGTAACTGCAATGAAACAAACAGAACATTAACCTATTAACCCTTATCACCAAAACCTTGTAAATATACTACACACCCCTATATTAACCCTTCACTAAATGAAACCGATATGTATAAAAGAGCATCACACCTCTAGGCCTGCACATCTCATTAGCAGAATATAATTAAGGCACAGCTTGCCCTTGACTGGGAAAACCCATTATATCCTACTAGTAACTAGACTAATGAACCAATTAACATTAACACCTCATAATATGATCTGTGTTACACATAGACAGACAGCTATCAGTATTATGTACAGTGCTTTAGGTGACCTATCTATAATATGCATTTAAACTGTGTATAACTTTATTACACACACTGCAAATTGTATCTACTTTACTATATACACATTGGTGGTTATATCAGTATCTGACCATATATCTCTATTTCTTTATACAATGAGCAGCAGTATCTGCTTTATACAGAGGTGATCATCTCTATTAGATAACCTGTGCTGTGGTGCCTGTATTAGTTCTGTACCTAAATTAGTGCTTGCAACACAAGGATCTAAATTACATACACAGTGAATTTTATATCAACTATATGCACATAACACAGGTATCTCATGTGTTATATTATGCAATGGACAGTACCAATTTTATTTCTAGAATGCTGTCTGCATTTTTATTTTATCAAGAGCGACTTACCAGATTGTACTGTATAGTGTGATGCCGGTGTTTGAACTGCACTAACTGGCATCTACATTACATACATATAAATGGAATCTTGTACAGATAATTATGCACACATAGAACAGATTAGATTCCATGTTATTAATAGATACAAAACATAGCACATTGTATCTGCATTATCTAGCATTCAGTAAATATATTACATACTCAACTAATAAAATGCATATATGTTATATATATATATATATATATATATATATATATATATATATATATATATATATATATATTTTAACACACTACTTAAATCTATATTATATATTAAATCATCAGTTCACTATATTAATATTGTGGTGTCTATAAGTTTATAATATGCATGGTGCAGTGTAAAGTATTCATAACATGGGCATCACTTCACTATCATATGCATTGCATAATACCTGAAACGTGTGTGTGTATATATATACATATATATAACCAAATGCACAGAATAACAGGTGAATATGCAATATGCATCCATTCTCTTACCTCTGTACAAAGAACAGTGTATGTATCTTTAATATATTAATAGAATACTGGTTATATTTGCATTGTATATAAGCAGTGGTAAACTCATTTTATACTAATAGCAAAATGTCTTTGTGTATTAAACTGCATATTATATCTCCTTCTTGTACTCCTGTTATACATTAAGTTCAGTGTTTAGACATAAATAGCAGATGCTATATGGCCAATCAAAAAGTCAAGAAGCACTAAACAGGTGAGGACCCCTGCTGCTTGCTCATCAATTTTGGCTTGAAGCCAGTAAATTGTGCAGGAAGAAATGACAAGCTGGTGATTTTTTTTTTATAGACTCCAAGTATATATATTAATCATATTTATGCTGTACAGTAAGATCATTATTATACTGTAATAATGTTTACTGCCTCAGAAATATATTTTCTCTGCAGTTACCACCGTTCTGACCCTCATGGGTTAATAAATTAAGGTCTTTTTGTGTGTGTGTAGCACGGTTGATGGAGGAGGGGTTGAGGAGCGCTGATGTTGCAGAATTTCTGCAGTGCAAAAACTAAGAACATTTTGGGGTATTACAAAGGAGGAAAGACCTGCATTAAATCCTTGTTATCAGCGATACATCCCTTGCACGAGCATTCAGGTTTAAATGATTTCATGATGGAGTAAAAGATTTAAAATGAGCTTACACTCCTGCTAGTTACATCTTGGTAGCAGAATAAAACACATCATAACCACTTAATAAAAAAATGATTTACAGAGTCAGAACACTGTCCCCTTATTCTGACTCAGTATTCCCCACCAGAGAAACAGAATATAATACATCTCATTAACCTCTTAACTGCCAAAGATGCCCTGACAAAAGTCATCTGTCCAGATTAATTTTAGGGTGTTACCTGTGTTTGTGGTTCCCCTCCCACCTTGTCTGTTTCTCGCCCGGGGATCTGCAACTCTGTCTGCAGTAGTACTGAGACACGCGTGCTCCTCTCCTTCTTTCTCCTCCCCTCTATCTTCCCCTCTCTCTCTCTTTGCCTTATTCCTATTCCTCCCACGTCTCCCTGCATCCCTGTCCGGATTGGCTAATCTCGGACCCCTAATATGCTAAAACTACAGGTCCCACTGGGACTGCCAGTAACCCAGCTGGGGAGAGAACAAAAACCTGTTCCCTTTACAGAGGAACAACAGAATGCGATACCTCATGAAGGATCACTAATGAAATGAAATTGTACACTTATGATTAGAAAAAACATATTCATAATTGAATTTATTGTGTGTGTGTGTATGTATATATATGTATATATATATATATATATATATATATATATATATATATATATATATATATATATATATATATATATATATATATATATATATATACAGTATATACACACACATAAATATTTATATATGTATATATAAAAACATATTTATGTTTGTGTGTGTAGATATAGATATGTGTCTATGATATCTATATACAGAAAACACACACAATATATATATATATATATATATATATATATATATATATATATATATATATAAGTATTTATGCTTATAGAATGTATATAATACAGTATAGATAGATACTCAACTTATATATATAAATACATATTTATGTTTGTGTGTGTAGATATAGATATGTGTCTATGATATCTATATACAGAAAACACACACAGTATATATATATATATATATATATATATATATATATATATATATATATATATATATATATATATATATATATATATAAGTATTTATGCTTATAGAATGTATATAATACAGTATAGATAGATACTCAACTTATATATATAAATACATATATATATATATATATAATAAATAATATTTGATAATTGATTTTTATAATTCATTTTGGGATATATAAATATATAAATATATAAAAGTATGCAAAGGGCCAACACTCATGGTTACCAAACATCCACCCAGGGTGCTTCCATGTTCAAAGTATAGGGAGTGGAGAAAAGGATGCACTCACCAGGATTTTCAAATCGTTACCTTTATTTCTTGTAACGTTTCAGAGTGTTACACCCTTCATCAGACACCAATTTGAAAATCCTGGCCAGTGCATCCTTTTCTCCACTAACTATAATATATATATATATAAATATATATATATATATATATATATATATATATATATATATATATATATATATATATATATATATATATCAGCTGTTCATGTGGTCTCCCTCTGAGCAAAGAGGGAGACTAGTAAATATCATACTATATGACAGCTTAAAACTGTAAAAAAAAATATATAGTATAGAATAAAAAGACTGCCCACATCAGCATAAATGAATGCTGTTTTGTAGAGAGCAGATGGGAATTAATCTAGTGGTCCTTAAAGGGACATCGTGCTGAAAAATTGGTTTCCTTCTAATGGGCTTGATTACAAGTGGATCGCTAATTTATCATGCAAATGGTCAAATTCGCCAGTTTATGGACGCATGATAAATAACCAGCCATTAGAAGTGGCTGGTTATTGTTTCCGCGAGCTCGCGGTAGCAATTAGCGCTCCAAAAATTCTCTGGTTAATTTTCAAAATTTGCCCCCAAAATAAAGCGTGTTGTAGTTTTAAATATAAAAAAAAAAAATGTAGCATTTTTATTCTTCAAAACAAATAACTGCACAAAGCTGTTATAAGGGGCTAAAGTAAGCGAGTGTGGGGTGTTAGAAAAAAAACAGCACTGAAAACTGCCTTTACATTGCAATCTATGGGGACTGTGTGTTCTCTATAAATATATATGCTTTTTATACATAAATATTTATGCATTAATATGTGCATATACACATACAAACATATAAATATATACAATATTAAATAATCCCAGCCAATGAGTCTTAGTATTATATGTAACAAAGTATTTTAATGGTTACACATCATGTCATACACAATCTGACATTGCGTGAAAAATTATGGGAGAAAACCAAAGATGCACTCACACAGATCCACACAAAACCCCATCCACCAATCCACACATCCGCACTCTACATTCATACATAAGATAAAATATAAATGGTACAAATAAGCAAAATAATGACAACGTAAATACACCCCCAGGGCGTCCCCAGGGAGTGAAGGACAGCAGCACCTGTCACATGACCTGTGAAAAAGATTTTATATAGTAGTATCACTTCAGAAGGGCATTGAAAAATAATACTTTTAAAAAGAAAAAGATTGTGGTAATTTGTATCCAATATGGTTGAAAAGTTAGTGCCACAAAGTCATTACAATTGAATCCGGGTGTGTAATCTTATGTTAGTGTGAAATCCGGATAGTTATAGCATGCAATGTCCTGTAACAGACTCAGGATACTGATGGATACTAATAATATTAGAAGTCCGTGTTATATAGTCACACAGAAATCCCCAACTTCCATATGGGCAACCCCCACTTTTAGTGTGCAAACAGCTATTTGTAAGCGAGGTAAACCCCGGCTGCTAAACCAACCTCACACACTTGTAAGATAATTTTTCTTCACTCACGGTAAATACATTCCAGTAACATAAGAACCCAGGTGCTCCGTGTGTAACCCAAACCAGGGGGTTCACTCCAGACAGCCACTTCACTTATAATCAATAGGCTGATATAGCATATACTTCAGAGATACTCGATGTATAACCCAAACCAGGGGGTTCAATTAAGGTGCCTTGTATGTAGCTGGTAAGATTCCTCGCCGTCAACCTGGGAAATAACAGTAATTGATATTACCTGAGTCAGTCCGTATTACCGTGAGACTAGGCAGCAATATTCGGTGTGGCAATGGATAGCAGTCAGGATACTCCGGATGCTCCCATCTCGCTATCTCCGTCTGGGAAGCCGTTAACTGTCAGCGTGCAGGGTTGCTCAAACAACACAGGTAAGGACAGGTGTCAGCGTCCACACTGATTCCGATGCGCGTTTCGAGGACTCCGCCCCTTTGTCAAGGAAATGTGCAGGTGCTAGGTAGGAGGTATTATTTAAACAGATTTCGCCACAAGCTTATTGGACTACGCATTCACACCCCTTCCAAATCACAAGCACACCATGCACATCACTCTCATTCAGAACTGAATGTAACTACGGACATGTAGAAGCCTCAAAAAGTATTGTGCTAACATTCTATGTCAAAGAAAAACAGAGCTCACATGTTAATAAGTAGGTGTACTCCTCGGTCTGTGTGTAACAAGCTAAAATGGACATTATTTACTTTATAATTTTATTGCAAGAAAAAGAAAGAGAAATTATTAACAACACAGATTAAGCTAAACGGGAGTCACCAAAGATTCAAAGCACTAAACAATCCCACACTGTTCAGAGCAATATAACTGTGACCTAAGGGAATTAAACCTGTTTATATAAACTCCCCTAAGCAAATACATTTTTTATATTCTATATTTGAAAGATACTGTGCTAAATTAATGGTACCATACAAACAGAGGGTTACCCAGACACAAACAGGACCCAGTGTCTCAGTCACTTCCCCCAAAAGGAACAGCAATCTATCCTAACTCATTGTCAACACTGAAATGACCAATTATGTAGCATTTCATAAGTCTGCAAGGAAAATTGTGAAATCATCATAGTATTCCACAGAGATACTGGAATCTCATATCGCACAAAATTCTCATAGGGACCCCAATGAGTCCAAGGTAAGGCATGATTCCCAGATTAACCGCAAGGAATCTTACCAGCTACATACAATGTACCTTAATTGAACCCCCTGGTTTGGGTTATACATCGAGTATCTCTGAAGTATATGCTATATCAGCCTATTGATTATAAGTGAAGTGGCTGTCTGGAGTGAACCCCCTGGTTTGGGTTACACACGGAGCACCTGGGTTCTTATGTTACTGGAATGTATTTACCGTGAGTGAAGAAAAATTATCTTACAAGTGTGTGAGGTTGGTTTAGCAGCCGGGGTTTACCTCGCTTACAAATAGCTGTTTGCACACTAAAAGTGGGGGTTGCCCATATGGAAGTTGGGGATTTCTGTGTGACTATATAACACGGACTTCTAATATTATTAGTATCCATCAGTATCCTGAGTCTGTTACAGGACATTGCATGCTATAACTATCCGGATTTCACACTAACATAAGATTACACACCCGGATTCAATTGTAATGACTTTGTGGCACTAACTTTTCAACCATATTGGATACAAATTACCACAATCTTTTTCTTTTTAAAAGTATTATTTTTCAATGCCCTTCTGAAGTGATACTACTATATAAAATCTTTTTCACAGGTCATGTGACAGGTGCTGCTGTCCTTCACTCCCTGGGGACGCCCTGGGGGTGTATTTACGTTGTCATTATTTTGCTTATTTGTACCATTTATATTTTATCTTATGTATGAATGTAGAGTGCGGATGTGTGGATTGGTGGATGGGGTTTTGTGTGGATCTGTGTGAGTGCATCTTTGGTTTTCTCCCATAATTTTTCACGCAATGTCAGATTGTGTATGACATGATGTGTAACCATTAAAATACTTTGTTACATATAATACTAAGACTCATTGGCTGGGATTATTTAATATTATATGATTATTGAGTCATGGACCAGACTTCATCCCGTGCCTAAGCATTTTGATACTCTTTAGGTGGTGCTGTCACCCTGTTGTTATATAATATAAATATATATGTAAGTATTCATATACCTATGTATATAATATTTGCTGCCTATCACTGCGCGACTTACCCCCTTTGCTGCGCAAAGCTTCCATGCAATGCGAACGAGAGGTTGCGTTCGCATTGCGACTTCTTGTAATACCATCGCACATTTGCGTGCGCTGGTATTACTGAGTGGAGCACAAATATTGCGCTCGCATAAGCAATATTTTGCACTAAAATCGTATTCTGGCTCAATATGTTTTCAATGACTTGTTATATCAGCTGCACAGTTTAAAATTTATGAGAAATTGTTTCTTTAGGTCTAATTTTGTGTATGAAATAGCTGTTTCTGCTAACTGAAACCACAACCTAATCAAAAGGGGGCAGCTAGCTATGAGCACAGACTTCATTAACTTATCTGTGTAAGGGCTAGATTACCAGTGGTGCGCTAACTGTTGTGCGTAACCAATAAAAGGTTTTGCACGCATTGGTAGTAGAGCGCATGTTACAAGTTGAAAGTATACACATTCGCTCAAGCGCATTGAGTATTGTGTGTAGGTCTGGAGGCCATATCTCCAGAAGGATATAAACAAACTGGAATCTGTGCAAAGGAGGGCTACCAAAATGGTACATGGTCTAAAAAATAAAATGTACCAGGAGAGGCTCAATGACATAAATATCTATAGCTTAGAGAAGAGAAGGGACAGAGGTGATATGATAGTAACTTTCAATTATATTAAGGGGCTTAGTAAAGCTGAGGAAGAGAGTATTTTTCATAAAAAGGAAAATTCAAGAAAAAGGGGTTATGATCTCAAGCTGAAGGGTAATAGATTTAGGAGTAATTTGAGGAAGAACTTCTTTACAGAAAGGGTTATTGATTCATGGAATAAACTTCCACAAAAGGTGGTAATGAAAAACAATGTGGAGACTTTAAGATTACCTGGGATAAGCATAATATATACTTTTAGGAAATATCAGACAGACTGGCCTATGGTTCTTCTTATCTGCCATCACAATCTACATATATTTTGATGGCAGATAAGAATCATACAATCACTATAAATTCTAATTCTAATGAACCAAAAGTAGGACGGTTCCTTAGTTAAGATTCCTGCTTTTTCAAATAAAGATACCAAGAGAATGAAGAAAAATTGATAATAGGAGTAATTTAGAAAGTTGCTTAAAATTGCTTGCTCTATCTGAATCATGAAAAAAAAAATGGGTTTAGTATTTCTTTAAGTCATTACATTTTTTAAGGATGCTTCCTTTGTAAAATATTTTCCACTTAAAAATGGTAGACATCGCACTGTTCCTCCGCCCGCATCTAATACTTTATTTAGCAGATCAATGCCGAATCCAGCTTCAAGCAATCGTTGCATGTCACACTTGGCATCCAAAAAAATTCAAAAGGCATTAACTTAGAGATACATGCATACATGTCTAAATATGTATATGTGTGTGTATGTGTATATATATATATATATATATATATATATATATATATATATATATATATATATATATATATATATATATATATATATATATATATATATATATACTTCGAATAACAAGCTTGTACTTACTGGTCCTTTCTCTTACAGTGCCTTTTAATGTGAATTTCAGGGATACTGTTCTCCTTCCAGGCTGAGGAAGCGGAGCGGTATCCTCGAAACGTCACATTAAAAGGCACTGTAAGAGAAAGGACCAGTGAGTGCAAGCCTGTTATTTGAAGTGGATTTTTGATTTGCATGCACCTTGGCTGTTGAACCCCTTGAAGTGAGAGAGCACTTCTGCAGATATTGATTGAGTGTGTGTGTACATATGTATTTATGTATTTTTGTATTTATGTATTTTTTTGCTGCTCCAAAAAGGTGGTCGAGTACAGTTAATGCACAAGCGGAAGTGCTAAATAACGCTCCCCTCATAATCTAGCCCTAAATATTTACAAACTCCTCCTTTTCTTATTTCTCACTGTTTACACAGTGAGACCAATTCTTAGGGGTCGATGATATAAACTTTGCTTGCTCAAAGCTACTTTTTCTCGCCAACTCTCGCAAGGCTTCCCCAGTGTAATGATCGTAAAAAAGGGGCAGTCCTTGCGAGTGGCGAGATGGCTCCTATTTAGAGTAATGGTGCTCGATGAATAGGGACACTTCGCTCCTTAGAGCAAAGTTAGCAGGGAGCAGGGGGCGCACTTTAAAAATTAAACCCTGCAGCCAATATAAACCACATTATGCTGCTTTCTGTGTATAGCATTTTACATTCGCCTAGATTTTAGCATGCATGTGTTTGTCTATTAGGGTATTAAGTATTCGGATTGTTTTGAGAAATGCTTGTCACCTTTTAGTTGGCGAGAAAAAACAGTGAGATTGCAGTGCGAAAGCCTTTATAGAATTATGCTGGGATTAGAGACAATTTCATATACGCCCATAGAACGCCCATGTTCAGCCCATTTTTTGAAAAACAACAATTACACTTAGAATTTTATATATATAACTAAGTACAAATTTCTGTGTGATTTTTGCACATTCAGTGTGCTAAAATTACGATTTAAACTGTTGCATATTTAATTTGATTTATTCTTGTTACATACACATTTTACGTTTTTGGTAAAATACGATTTTTGGTGAAGAATTTCATAACAATTTTTGATGCACCTTAACAATACAATTTTCCTGCTTATTTTTGTTTGAATAGTTCAAATATTTGTTTTGTATGATGTTTAAAATACAAATTTTATTGTGCACTTTTCATATGAAAATACAGTATACGCCCGTTAGCGAGACATACCATACAAGGGTAAAAAGTGGCTTTAGATCATTCCACCAGGGAAATAGAAGAACTGGTGAGCATTCTTTAATTATCTCGCCTACCCAGAGAGCTTTCAATCATCAAGCCCTTAGAGAACAATGAAAAATGAACATTTTAGTATTTCTCTGTCCAATCCCTCCCTAGGAGTGTTTTTTCCTAAACTTTCTTGTTTACATTGCTTTTCTATAACCATATTTACGTATTGAAATCTTCATTATAGGTGGAGACACAGCAGGCAGAACCAGCTATTTCAAATGACAAAGTATATTAACTATTTGTAAACTATTTACTACACCCCAGCAGGTAAAATGGGTTATTGGGAACAAATAAAAGAAGATAAGAAAATTATAGTACATTCTCCTTTTAATATTGTATTAATGTGTTATTTAATAACTTAGGTATTAAAAACTCTTCTGTATTCTCTCTCTTATTACAGTGAACATGATCTCACCTTACAGTATATGATAACTGCATAACGCCTGTAATATGTAATACTCAATTGCTATGCATAGATAGTACTTTGCAATTTGCAATTACATTCATTATATTTATTTATATTTAACTCCAGATTTTTAACAAATATTTCTATTTCTGCGTTATTTCCGGTTTAAACCCTTTCCTGCCGTTCTGACTTTCCATGCCGTCCTAACTGCATTGGGCTTTAGCGCCGTTAGGACAGCATGGAATGTCCTAGCCGTTTGGCTGTACTGAAGTCATAGGCACTCCTCCCTGGCCCGATCCCATCATTGAAATCGCATCATGTGATTTTAATTTGTTTACATCAGAACTTTTTTCCGATGTAGACTATTTAGTCCCGTCATGAAAGGGTTAATTGATATTATTTTGTATAAAGTGTTGTGAATACACGCAAAAATAAGCAAATATTAGCCTTAGAATATTATGCAGATGTATTTTTACAATGAATTCTTCAAATATTGAAAAAATAAGTGTAAAGGTTTAGTTTCTATAAAGTACTTTAGTTTTTTATAAAGTAATGGGCCTACCATGTTTCAACTAGTTTTCTATTTAGCTCTGTGCAAACAAAGCCATGTGGAATCCCTTTTAGATTTTCCTATGTTCCACACAGCCTTGTTTGGACAGTCTCTTTTATTGCCTGTTTTATATCTGTCGCTAACTGTCTTCAGCAGGGAAAACAGATAAGGAGCAAATTAAAGGGACAGTATACACTCATTTTCATATAACTGCATGTAATAGACACTACTATAAAGAATAATATGCACAGATACTGATATAAAAATTCAGTATAAAACTGTTTAAAAACTTACTTAGAAGCTGTCAGTTTACGTCTGTTGAAAAGGTAGTTGGAAAGCCCACTGCAAGTGGCAAATAAGACACCCCCCCTCCCCCTTCTTTTGCATATGAAAAGACCCTTTACACAAACAGGAGCAAGCTGGAGTAGGTAGTCGAGCGTATTCACATAAAACTTTGGGGCTTGGTTAGGAGTCTGAAAATCAGAGCAATGTTATTTAAAAATAAGCAAAACTATACATTAATTAAAAAAAAAAACTTTATGGGCTATATAAATAGATTATCTACAAAACATTTATGCAAAGAAAAAATGAGTGTATAATGTCCCTTTAAGTTCAAACATGGTGGTGCTCATTACGTTATAGAAACTCAGTGGAATTTAGAAAACTAACAATTTTCAAAACTACGGGAGAAGGGGGCGAAATAGATCATGAAGTATATTGTAACGTTTTTTTAACTACACATAATTAAACATTTTATATTATGATCTCACACTGTATAATATCCCTTTAAGGACCAATGGGTTACTACCCCTCTTATACTAAATATGAATCATGCAGATTCATTAGTCTCCCTCTGTGCTTAGAAACAGCTTTACTTCAGATAGAGACCACATGACACAACTGATCCAGTCTCAAAGCTGTTCCATGTTATGACCAATTTATGCCCACTTTAAATAGCCAAACTTAACATTCTTATTTTACACCAGGGATGGACAACTGATGGCCCATGAACCAAATGTGGCCCTCTGTTCAAGTTTTCGCAGTCCTGTTTTTGCAGACCCAGGGAAAATGTAGAACTGAGAATGTGCCAAGGTTTTTGTGGTCCTAGGAAAAAGCAAAACTAAGGAAGTGGATGAGAATATTAGTTGTGTCTTGAGTTAGGAAGTGAAGAATTTTAGAGATATTTTTTAAGGTGGAAGAGGCAGGAGTGAGCTAAGGACTTAATGTGGTGATCAAAAGAAAGTTCTGAGTCAAGTGTAATCCCAAGGCAGCAGGCCTGAGGGGTAGAGGTGATGACCGAGATGTCCACATTAAGTGATATTTGGGGAATGGGGAGATTTTTAGAGGGAGGAAAAAGAAGTAGATCAGTTTTAGAGTGGTTCAGATCTCAGGAGTGAGACATCCAGGATGAGATATTAGCTAGGCAGCTGGTGACATGAGTCAGCAGGGAAGAGGAAATGTCTGGTGAAGAAAGCAAGATTTGGGTGTCATCAGCATAAAGATAATACTGAAACCCACAGGACTTAATTAAAGAGCCTAGAGATGATGTGTAGACTGAGAAAAAAAGGGGACCTAGAACTGAGCCTTGAGGCACCCCAACAGAGAAGGGGAAGAGGGGAAGAGGAAGAGCCAAAGAAGGATACACTGAAGGTATGGTTAGAAAGTAGGAAGAGAGGAACAGTAGAGCTGTGTCACAACTACCCAAATATTGAAGGGTCTGGATCAGCAGTGTAAGGTCAACAGAGTCAAAGGCTGCAGAGAGGTCTAAAAGAATTAGCATGGAGTAATGACATTTAGACTTGGCAGTAAGCAGGTCATTTGTCACCTTGATGAAGGCAGTTTTGGTTGAGAAAATGGTTAGATAAACGTTTATAAACAAATCCGCTCAAGAAGAGGTGAAGGGAAGAAGAGGGATTGGGCAATAATTGCAAGGGGATGCTGTATCGAGTGATTTTTTTTTTAAGAATAGGCGTAATCGGAGCATTTTTAAGGGATGATGTAAATGTTCTAGATTTAAGAGAGAAAGGGGAGGTAGTAGTTGAAGAGGAATAGGGTCAAGGGGACAGGTATAAATACTTTTTCTTCATCAATACTTGAAAGAATTTAAATAAAGACTATAAATAAATTGACCCAAAATAAAAGATGTACACGTACAATAAGGGGTTAGAGAGATCAGGAAGATAGATAATAGGAGCTTCAGAGTCATATGCAAAACTGATCATAAAATTAAAATATTGTTTCCTATGGGGAAACACTCTCTAAGTCTACACCTAACACCCTAACATGAACCCCGAGTCTAAACACCCCTAACCTTACACTTATTAACCCCTAATCTGCCGACCCCAACATCGCCGACCCCTGCATTATATTATTAACCCCTAATCTGCCGCTCCGGACCCCTGCCGCCACCTACATTATACTTATGAACCCCTAATCTGCCGCCCCCAACATCGCCGACACCTACAATATATATTTTATTAACCCCTAATCTGCCCCCCCCAACGTCGCCGCCACCTAACTACATTTATTAACCCCTAATCTGCCGACCGGACATCGCCACCACTATAATAAATGTATTAACCCCTAAACCGCCGTACTCCCGCCTCGCAAACACTATATAAAAAAATATTAACCCCTAATCTGCCGTCCCTAACATCAACGCCACCTACCTACAATTATTAATCCCTAATCTCCTGCACGCAACGTCGCCGCTACTATAATAAATGTATTAACCCCTAAACCTAAGTCTAACCCTAACACCCCCTAACATAAATATAATTTAAATAAAGCGAAATAATATTCCTAAAATTAAATAAATTAATCCTATTTAAAACTAAATACTTACCTAGAAAAAAACCCTAATATAGCTACAATATAAATAATAATTACATTGTATCTATTTTAGGATTTGTATTTATTTTAACTAGGTACAATAGCTATTAAATAGTTATTAACTATTTAATAGCTACCTAGTTAAAATAATTACAAAATTACCTGTAAAATAAATACTAACCTAAGTTACAATTAAACCTAACACTACACTATCATTAAATTAATTAATTAATTAAATAAATTAACTACAATTACATTTATTTAAATAAACTAATCTTTAATACAAAAACAAACAAACACTAAATTACAGAAAATAAAACAATATTACAAGAAGTTTAAACTAATTACACCTAATCTAAGCCCCCTAATAAAATAATAAAGCCCCCCAAAATAAAAAAATGCCCTACCCTATTCTAAATTACAAAGTAAACAGCTCTTTTACCAGCCCTTAAAAGGGCTTTTTGCGGGGCAATGCCCCAAAGTAATCAGCTCTTTTACCTGTAAAAAAAAAATACAACCCCCCCAACATTAAAACCCACCACCTACATACCCTTACTCTAACCCACCCAATCCCCCTTAAAAAAACCTAACATTAACCCCCTGAAGATCTCCCTACCTTGAGTCGTCTTCACCCAGCCGAGCCAAATTCTTCATCCAATCCGGGCGATGTGGTCCTCCATCCGGGCGAAGTCTTGATCCAAGCGGCAAAGAAGAGGTCCTCCATCCGGGTGATGTCTTCCTCCAAGCGGCATCTTCTATCTTCTTTCTTCCGGCTCCATCTTCAGACCGCTGACGCGGAACATCCACCTTCCCTGACGGACTAACAACGAATGACGGTTCCTTTAAGGGACGTCATCCAAGATGGCGTCCCTCGAATTCCGATTGGCTGATAGGATTCTATCAGCCAATCGGAATTAAGGTAGGAAAAATCTGATTGGCTGTTAGTCCGTCGGGGAAGGTGGATGTTCTGCGTCAGCGGTCTGAAGATGGAGCCGGAAGAAAGAAGATAGAAGATGCCGCTTGGAGGAAGACATCGTCCGGATGGAGGACCTCTTCTTTGCCGCTTGGATCAAGACTTCGCCCGGATGGAGGACCACATCGCCCGGATTGGATGAAGAATTTGGCTCGGCTGGGTGAAGACGACTCAAGGTAGGGAGATCTTCAGGGGGTTAGTGTTAGGTTTTTTAAGGGGGGGTTGGGTGGGTTAGAGTAGGGGTATGTGGCTGGTGGGTTTTAATGTTGGGGGGGGTTGCATTTTTTTTTACAGGTAAAAGAGCTGATTACTTTGGGGCAATGCCCTGCCAAAATCCCATTTAAGGGCTGGTAAAAGAGCTGATTACTGTGTAATTTAGAATAGGTTAGGGCATTTTTTTTATTTTGGGGGGCTTTATTATTTTATTAGGGGGCTTAGATTAGGTGTAATTAGTTTAAACTTCTTGTTTGTTTTTTATTTTCTGTAATTTAGTGGGGGTTTTTTGTATTATAGATTAGTTTAATTAATAAAATGTAATTGTAGGTAATTGTAGTTAATTTATTTAATTAATTAATTAATTAATTTAATGATAGTGTAGTGTTAGGTTTAATTGTAACTTAGGTTAGGATTTATTTTACAGGTAATTTTGTAATTATTTTAACTAGGTAGCTATTAAATAGTTATTAACTATTTAATAGCTATTGTACCTAGTTAAAATAAATACAAAGTTGCCTGTAAAATAAAAATAAATCTTAAAATAGATACAATGTAATTATTATTTATATTGTAGCTATATTAGGGTTTATTTTCTAGGTAAGTATTTAGTTTTAAATTGGATTAATTTATTTAATTTTAGGAATATTATTTAGTTTTATTTAAATTATATTTATGTTAGGGGAGTGCTAGGGTTAGGGTTAGACTTAGGTTTAGGGGTTAATACATTTATTATAGTTGCGGCGACGTTGTGGACGGGAGATTAGGGGTTAATAATTGTAGGTAGGTGGCGGCGATATTAGGGACGGCAGATTAGGGGTTAATACAATTTATTATAGTGTTTGTGAGGCGGGAGTGCGGCGGTTTAGGGGTTAATAATTGTAGTTAGGTAGGGGCGACGTTGGGAGGGGCAGATTAGGGGTTAATAAATATAATCTAGGTGTCGGCGATGTTAGGGGCAGTAGATTAGGGGTTCATAGGGATAATGCAGGTGGCGGCGGTGTCCGGTCGGCAGATTAGGGGTTAAATTTTTTTATTAGGGGGTTTGCGATGTGGGGGGGCCTCGGTTTAGGGGTACATAGGTAGTTTATGGGTGTTAGTGTACTTTGTAGCACAGTAGTTAAGAACTTTATATTCCAGCGTTAGCCCATAAAGCTCTTAACTACTGACTTTTTTTGGCGGTAGGAGTCTTGTCGGAATAGGGTCTACCACTCACTTGTTCCAAGACTCCAAATACCAGCGTTAGGCAAATCCCATTGAAAAGATAGGATACGCAATTGACGTAAGGGGATCTGCGGTAGCCTGGAGTCGCGGAAAGAAAGTGAGCGTTAGACCCTTTCCTGCCTGACTCTAAATACCAGCGGGCGGTAAAAAGCAGCGTTAGGACCCCTTAACGCTGCTTTTGACAGCTAAAGCCAAACTCTAAATCTAGCCGGTAGTGAATAAACTGGAACAGATCATGGATGATGATCAGTATTTGTTTCCAATAACTATATAAATGACTATTGTGTTTGAATGTTTGTGAATGTATATTAATTAGTCCTGTTACAAAATGGCTGTTTTGGCCATATAAAAGACATCTTAAAGTATCATAGTTTGCACCTTTACTATTCTTTAATGATTCAGATAGAGCATGCAATTTTAAGCAACTTTCTAATTTACTCCTATTATCATTTATTCTTCGTTCTCTTGCTATCTTTATTTAAAAAGCAGAAATTTAATGCTTAGTAGCGAGTCCATTTTAGGTTCAGAACCCTGGATAGCGCTTGCTTATTGGTGGCTACATTTAGCAAACCAATAAGCAAGCATAACCCAGGTTCTCAAACAAAAATGGTCCGGCTTCTATGCTTTACATTCCTGCTTTTTACATAAAGATAGCAAGAGAACGAAGACAAATTTAAAATAGGAGTCAATAAGAAAGTTGTTTAAAATTGCATGCTCTATCTGAATCATTAAAAAATAAGTGTCTCTTTAAGGACCTGATGATTAAAAAATTAAAAAAAAAATGTTTTAATTATTTTGTACTGTATGTGTTTCTTCTTGGCATACAGTACTCTATCTGCATCTCTAGATAAACAGCTCACAAAGGTCAAATTTGCCTTTATAAAAATTTGATGGATCTCACAATACTCACAAGACTTCTTAGATCATTGTTCCAGAGTGGAAAGCTTTAATCTGACCCTTTAAGGGATGGTAAACTCTAGCGTTTGTGCAACGCTAGGATTTACCATAGGAACAAATAAAGGGGACTTTCAATCATGAAGTATAAAATAATTCATGCTGAAAGTTCCTTTATTTGTTTGAAGTGTTTGCTGCACTATTCTAAAGAAATTGCAGTTTGGGAATTCTTGGGGTGTTTTAAATGTATGTAAAAAAGAAAAAAGAAAAAAAAGAAATCACTGTTAGATAATGGTAACAGTTTAGTAATCCTAATAATTTTGCTATTGAGTGGTGGACTATACTTAATAGAAATCAATGGAATATGTATTAGTTATTATTTTAAAAGGATTTTATGTTGTATTTCTTTTTTTAGCTTCATTAGTGCAGGGTCCATTACTTCCTTATGTTGTATTTCTTTTTTTAGCTTCATTAGTGCAGGGTCCATTACTTCCTGTGTTGGGGTCTCTACAGGAAGGCATATCTAGCTTGATGCTTTAAATCTTCTAGACTAGCTTGTGCTGGCTTACTATTCAGTAAATGCTAGTAAAACAGGAAGTCGATTTCTTCCTCATGCGCCTAAGTTCTCAGCATGTAACTATAAGCAGTAGCTCACTGAGAATCTCTTTTTCACTACTGCTGGTATTACGAGTCTTGCAGGTTTAGGGGCACCGCACACATTTTTGGCCGTAACACAACGTAATTACCGCAGCTTTCAAAAAGTCCTTTTTCAATGGGACTTCCTTTGCGGCAGTATAACGATTTTGCCTGGCAGGCCAAAAAGTGAGCGGTACGCCCAAAAACTTTAAGATCCATAACGTAAACGGAAAGTCAGTAGTTATAAAGTGTTACGCTACAAAGCTGTAACATAAAACTCATAACTAAAGTGCTAAAAAGTACACTAACACCCATAAACTACCTATTAACCCCTAAACCGAGGCCCTCCCACATCGCAAACACTAAAATAAAATTATTAACCCCTAATCTGCTGCTCCGGACATCGCCGCCACTATAATAAACATATTAACCCCTAAACCGCCGTACTCCCGCATTGCAAACACTAGTTAAATATTATTAACCCCTAATCTGCCGCCCCTAACATGACCACTACCTACCTACATTTATTAACCCCTAATCTGCCGCCCCCAACATCGCCGCCACTATACTAAATTTATTAACCCCTTCACAGGCAAGTTTGTATTTTTTTTTTAACTAGGTAGAATAGTTACTAAATAGTTAACTATTTACTAACTACCAAGCTAAAATAAATACAAATTTACCTGTAAAATAAAACCTAACCTGCCTTACACTAACACCTAACCTTACACTACAATTAAATCAATTACATAAATTAAATACAATTAACTAAATTACAAAAACAAACAAACACTAAATTACACAAAATAAAAAAAAGAAATTATCAGATATTAAAACAAATTACACCTAATCTAATAGCCCTATCAAAATAAAAAAAGCCCCCCCAAAATAAAAAAAAACCCTAGCCTAAACTAAACTACCAATAGCCCTTAAAAGGGCCTTTTGCGGGGCATTGCCCCAAAGAAATCAGCTCTTTTCCCTGTAAAAAAAAAATACAAACAACCCCCCAACAGTAAAACCCACCACCCACACAACCAACCCCCAAAAAACCTAACCTCCCCATTGCCCTGAAAAGGGCATTTGGATGGGCATTGCCCTTAAAAGGGCATTTAGCTCTTTTTCCGCCCAAAGGCCCTAATCTAAAAATAAAACCCACCCAATAAACTCTTAAAAAAGCCTAACACTAACCCCCGAAGATCCACTTACAGTTTTTGAAGACCCGACATCCATCCTCAATGAAGCCGGCATTAAGTCCTCAACGAAGCGGCAGAAGTCTTCATCCAACTGGGCATAAGTCTTCATCCAACCGGGCAGAAGTCTTCATCCAGACAGCATCTTCTATCTTCATTCATCCTGCGCGGAGCGGGTCCATCTTCAAGACATCCGGCGCAGAGCATCCTCTTCAATCAAAAGTCTTCTTGAACAATGAATTCTCCTTTAAATGACGTCATCCAAGATGGCGTCCCTTGAATTCTGATTGGCTGATAGAATTCTATCTGCCAATCGGAATTAAAGGTGAAAAAATCATATTGGCTGATGCAATCAGCCAGTAGGATTGAGCTTCAATCCTATTGGCTGATCCAATCAGCCAATAGGATTGAGCTCGCATTCTATTGGCTGATTGGAACAATGTTTTGTTTTTTTTGTAATTTAGTTAATTGTATTTATGTAATTGAGTTAATTGTAGTGTAAGGTTAGGTGTTAGTGTAAGACAGGTTAGGTTTTATTTTACAGGTAAATTTGTATTTATTTTAGCAAGGTAGTTAGTAAATAGTTAATAACTATTTAGTAACTAATCTACCTAGTTAAAATAAATACAAACTTGCCTGTGAAATAAAAATAAAACCTAAGCTATCTACAATGTAACTATTAGTTATATTGTAGCTAGCTTAGGGTTTATTTTACAGGTAAGTATTTAGTTTTAAATAGGTATTATTTAGTTATTAATAGTAGGTTTTATTTAGATTTATTTTAATTACATTAAAGTTAGTGGGTGTTAGGGTTAGACTTAGGGTTAGGTTTAGGGGTTAATAAATTTAGTATAGTGGCAGCGACATTGGGGGCGGCAGATTAGGGGTTAATAAGTGTAGGTAGGTTGCAGCGACATTGGGGGCGGGAGATTAGGGGTTAATAACATTATGTAGGTGTTGGCGATGTTGGGGGCAGCAGATTAGGGGTTAATAAGTATAATGTAGGCGTCGGCGATGTCGGGGGGGGGGGCAGATTAGGGGTTAATAACTGTAATGTAGGTGTTGGCGATGTCGGGGGCGGCAGATTAGAGGTGTTTAGACTCAGGGTTTATGTTAGGGTGTTATGTGTAAACATAAATTTTCTTTCCCCATAGGAATCAATGGGGCTGCGTTACGGAGCTTTACGCTCCTTTATTGCAGGTGTTGGGCTTTTTTTCAGCCGGCTCTTCCCATTGATGTCTATGGGGAAATCGTGCACGAGCACGTAAAACCAGCTTACCAGCTTAGCTGGTATTGGAGTGTGGTATGGAGCTCAATTTTGCTCTACGCTCACTTCTTGCCTGCTAACGCCGGGTTTTTGTAAACCTGTAATAGCAGCGCTGTAGGCAAGTGAGCGGTGACAATAACTTGCAAGTTAGTACCGAGCAGCTCTTACAGCAAAACTCGTAATCTAGTGATTTCTATCCCTGTAAGCAGAAGGAAGGGCATATTTCAAAGAAGCCAGTTCTAGCTTTAGGGATTCTAAAGTGCCATAATATTGATGCAAGTGGAACAATGATTTTGGAAGATGAACTATTGTTAGTCCATTTACAGATGTCAGAGATTTTTCAAATGTTCCTCATGAAGAGCTTGTTTGTGACATTATGGGAGTACACATATAGGGGCCTATCTATCAAGCTCCGGACAGAGCTTGAGGGCCTGTGTTTCTTGCGAGCCTGTAGGCTCACCAGAAACACCAGTTATGAAGCAGCAGTCACAAAGACCGCTGCTCCATAACCTGTCCGCCTGCTCTGAGCAGGCGGACAGACATTGGCGAAATTCAACCTGATCGAGTACGATCGGGTTGATTGACAGCTCCCTGCTGGCAGCCGATTAGCCGTAAATCTGCAGGGGGCGGCGTTGCACCAGCAGTTTACAAGAGCTGCTTGTGCAATGCTGAATATGGAGAGTGTATTGCTCTCCGCATTCAGCGAGGTCTGGCAGACCTGATCCACAATGTCCGATCAGGTCCGACAGACATTTGATAAATATCCCCCATAGACATGTTGATACACTGGTATAGAACTTTTTTGATAAACATCTTTTTCTATATCTTTTTGACATTATGCTATAAACTGAATTCAGTTCATACCATGTTTTTTTCCAGTGCAACTGTTATTGTGGTTTTAGTAACATTTTGTTATAAATTCTTTGTGGTGTAAATAGTGTCAGGAATCCTTGACTGAAATGCATACAAAATACACATCTAGGCTACATTGTTATTGTATGAAATTTCTGTAGAACTGTAGAATTATTTAAGAAAATGCATAGGTAGAACATGTACATACATTTTGCTGAAATATTTAAGACATTTTCCCATCACACATTTCAACCTAAATTTATTAGATTAATTATTTAGTATTGCTTTGGAGTTTGGTTTGAATTAATAGTGACTACTTAACAAATGCTATTTTGGATCACATAACAAGTTTTGAAAAATGAATATCTCAGAGCACAGTTTCTCATGATTAGGTACAACGTATGCCAAGAGAGAGAATTGCTTTATCCTTCTGTGGGCCTTGTCAGTGAGCTAAAGCCATATTCATTTAGGCTTATTGGGCAGGGAATTGAGTTGCCAGGTGTCCAGTATTTAACCTGACAGTTCTGTATTTTAGCAGACTGTCCAGAAAAATCTTCACAAATATACTGGACACTTAAATGTTTGTTTTTTTAAAGTCCCTGTGGGTTAACTAAATTTAAAATGCGTCCTATGCCTTAAGACAGCACAAATATGGAGCAGGAAAAAGTGGGAGCAGTCAATGGGGTAAATCACTTTAATGGTAGCCAAGGGGTAAAATGACTGCTCAGCTGTGATACATGGGATCAAGGATTGGGCTAAACTAGAGCAGTTGAGGGCATTATGTGACCAAGCCTACCATTGTGTCTAGTCACTGAAAGATTATCCAGTATTTTTGTGGACGACAGCTGGTAACCCTAGCAGGGAGTCCATGAGGCCTATGTATCAAAGGTCTTGCGGACCTTATCCAACAGTGCGGATTAGGTCCGCAAGATCTCGCTCAATGCAGAGAGCAATACGCTGTCACATGAGCTGCTGGTGCAACGCCGCCCCCCCCTGCAGACTCACAGCCAATCGGCCTGCCAGCAGGGAGGTGTCAATCAACCCGATCGTACTCGATCGGGTTGAATTGTGGTGATTCCTGCCCGCCTGCTCAGAGCAGGGGGCGGACAGGTTATGGAGCAGCAGTCTTTGACCATTGCTTCATAACTGCTGTTTCTGGCGAGTCTGAAGACTCGCCAGAAACACGGGCCCACAAGATCCATACGGAGCCTGATAAATGGGCCTCTATGTCCAGGGTCATAATGCAAATAAACAAAGAGAGAGTATCTGATCATTAAAAAAAAATATATAAATAAATAGTTAGCTCATTAATATTTTCTGTTGAAGCTTTAAGAAATAAATTTGTTATTTTTTGTTTTTAAACATTTCAAGTGGTAGTATAACAAAAACAAAACTTGCCTAGAGAATATCACAAATTCACACACTCCTAGTTTTTTTTAAAATAGTATTTGTATTGAGGTATAGCGTACAATATAACAAATAAGTGATATATCAAGTGTTCTATAAGTATACATAGTAAAGAACATATCAATCACTTTGACCAAAATATTTAATCATATCTGATATAACACGGTTATGCTAAACATGCTAAAGAAAAACCTCACATTTTCTACTTTTTCTTGAGAGATGGAGTTGTCCTCCACAATCTTTGGAGGCCACTTTTGGACCTCAACTACCCAGTTCAGCCCAGTGGAGGAACAATACTATTAACCATTAAACAGTAATGAATAATAAATATAGTGATGAAATGATTAGGCATGTATAGGATACTTGTGTATAGAATTTAAATGATCTTCTATGGATCACAATAAGAAACTGCTCTCCTGTAATTATGTATTCACTTAGATATGATCAGATTTTAAAAACATACTGCTTAGAAGACGGTATGTGAAGTAGTTCCCGTTATATAATATATTAATGTAGTGACTTTAAAGATATAAGTATATTAGGATATGTGATAATTGTTGCAGTGCGTTTTGCGTGGGAAACCGCGCATTACGTTTCTGGATGCAATTTGCGGATACCAGAGTACTTATAAGGTTTGGGGGTGGGAGATGGTAAAACGGTCAGCAGCTATAATGGGGAAAAGCTACCCGTATGGCATCAAGTAGGTAATTTAATCACTGCATATTAATGCAGGAAGCGGTCTGACTCCTGCTGTAAGTGGAGGTGGGTGGTCCGTCTTATTATGTATTACACCATATTGACAGGTTGCTAAGCTTCCAGTCCAAGGGTGTAAGATTAAGTGCTTTTTCGTAGGAAAAAGTTGTTATCTCAAACGAGTAACTCAGACATCGCTTAATTATTGCGCAGTAGTTAAAAGCTGTTAAGTCAGATGTTGATTATGACCAAGAGTCTCCTAGTGATTGTAGAGTGTAATTTTTGTCTAAGTGTTGTAATCATCCCAAGTTACTAAAAGAAAAGAAAAAAATGACAGTTCTGCTGTTAGCTATGATACTATGGAGTTAGGAGGACTAGAGTAAAGGGTCTGCAGTCTTGTTGCAAATAGGATCTGTTAAAACCTGTATAAGTTTAGAACCAAATGCAGATATACCAATACCATAATAAATGTAGGTTTGTATTCCACTATCTTAGGTAGTTAAACCCCGTCGCTCGGGTATGGGCCCTATACCCAACGACAGGTGGATCAACTATATTGAGAATTAGGTAGGTCCTAGTGGTAAGCTATTCTTTATCCTCAACCTATAAGCATAGCAGTTCCAAAGGCTTAGTAATAGAATAGAGTTTTTCTTTAATTGTATGAAGGTTTATATATCTGCAGTCCTAATATAGTTAGATAGAATAGTAAGGGGGAGCATAGCAACAGCATATTTTTAACTGATAAACATTTATATGAGTGGGAATATGTATAAATAACAACTTAGCTATCAGGGTGATAATAATAAAATCGCATGGGGGCCTCAACAATAAATTGAGTGTATTATTTAGCACTAAGGTCATTGTATAAAAACAACAGTTAGGGGTATCGCTGTAAAGGAAAATAAACTCCTGCATGACCTATAGAGCAAACATATAGAATTAAAATAACATTTCACAGCCAAATTTGTGTATGTAGCATAGCAATTAAAGTAACCTTTCAACTAAAATGTGAGGTCAGCAATTTCACATACATACAGTACTAAATCACGAATGCTATGATACCCCATCACATAGCAAGGGTAGTAAAAAGGGAAAAAACTAAACCCCATGTGAGGGGCTGCTAAAAACAGTACTAGTCCAGGTCGTGTATAAAAGCCCCCCTATTTCAAGCCTATATGCTATCATCAGGGCCATATGAGCTAATTGTAGGAGTCATAAGTGGGTTAGCAGCAATATGTCACCCCAATTCCAAGCCACCTCAAGAGAGAAGAAGAGCAAGTAGTGGATATGTGAGCATGGTGTTCTGCTATATCTCCGCACTTAATGCAGCCTACCCCAGCTCTAATGTCCTCAAAGATCTGTAGATAATCCACTTGTCATCGCCATGATGAGATGAGATTGTTGCGCTTGGAAATCATCTTTGTGGCATGCAAAGCTTCTTGAACAGAAGCAAGAGATTTTCAGTCTGTGTTTAGCTTCTGTGTTAGCAGTGATCCATCAACTCTGGGGGTGGCTAGGAATCTGTATCTCCGAACCCTCCTGGATTATCTATGTGGGTTGAATACTCTCTGGTTAGGTTCTTAGTAATAACACTCATTAGATGGAACTCTTCGGTAATCACTTAACCTTTTGGTACAGCGCCTCCTCAGCCGTTGTATCAAAGGTGAACAGTGGATGCAAAAGCCCCAGTTTCGCCGCCAACTGTGCTTGCATCTGCTGGGCTTAAGTAGACCTCTGCCGAAGTCCTGGTGTCCTCTATGAAGTCAAGAGCTTTGTTTAAAGCTGCAATTAATTTTAGCTGGTAGGAGGTTATTAGTTTGCTTAGTTCAGTTAAAAACTGGTGAGCACTTTCCATAGTGATTATTGACCCATGAGGGTGGCAAGATGGCTGCCGTCTCTTCCATGACTCACTGAGCACTCTGCACTTAACCCACTCATGATTCATGAGCCACATGATGTGAGTGAGTGATGATGCCCAGGGTCAGACGAGACGACCGGTACAGTACTGAAGAGTGAGGTAGGATGTGGCGTCTGGCAGGGGTCTCTGAGGGCAGCCAGGCACTGGGCATGGCAGGGCATAAATTAGAATGACCGTTGTGATGACACTCAGTGTGTTGTCGTGTGTGTTGTGACTTGTGAGGTGACAACTGATTGAACTGTGACACAGCCAGGGGCTCAGGGCGGGCCGGGCAGCCAGGACCAACGGCAGAAGTGAGATTGTGGCCAGGTGCGGCACTCTGTGACTGTGTGTGAGTGACTGGTGGTGAGGATGTGGGTGGTGCTGTCACCCATATAATTATTTTCATGATGCAGCTTAATTTACCCTTTCCTTGGCCTGAGTATGACAGCTCACAGCTAGGGCCTAAATATCCACTGTGTGTCACTGGGCAATACTTGGTATAACTTTATTCTGCATTAACACAGTGAATAGTTCTTACTTGAGTTGTTCCATTGTAATTCCTAAATATCCAATTGCTGAAGAGTGTCTCCCACCCTCTACTGAAGCGTATAATAAAACTTCATCCAAAACTCTGCATCCGTATTATGCCCCATACACGTTGTGCAATTTATGCAATATAGCCCAGATCTACTTCAACCTCTTATTGGGAGATTTAGCAAGTGCTTATATTATTTCCAAGTGAAATATGTGTTAATTGCAGGAATATTGTTTTTCATAAATGTCTTAATAATAATATTAAAAGTCCAGGTGAGTTCTGTAATATATGCGCCTGTTTGGCAACTGTTATTTGGCTATTAAGCCCTGCATTGTTGTTAGTATTGGCAGGGTCGGATTTACAGTCCAGGTGCCTGTAGGCACCAAAATCTAAAGCGCCCCCCACGTGCTCCTGGTTCACATGCATAAACCTATAGATATAGCCTAAAACTTTATAGAATTATGATTTTTTTTTTACAGCAGCTGCTAATTTTACCACGTTAAAGGCAGTCCATGATCTATAAGAAAACACTTCAGAAAGTATTTGCCCAGTATGATGAGATTCCAGTCAGAACAGTATTTTTTTTAAATATAATTTATACAAGAAAAGTGCAGGTTGTTTAGACTGTGGCTTCTTTTAGAAACTTTGCTGATCAAGACTGCAATGTGCACAATCAACCAAGGGTCAGCCCTGGCATTTTGCATTTTAGCAATAATATTCATACCTATGGTATTTTATATGAAAGGCTGCCCTCTGACTGTACAATCTGTAACTTTGATTTTGACAGCCACTGCTGCTGCAGCTGATACATGCCCACCGTGCACTCAGAGCGCTCTGTAATAGTGCACAGTCACTCCCCATAAAATAACCAACTGATGCACACTCTCAGGCCGCTCTAGCTGCTCTGTCCGCATTCACTGGAGAAACGGACCGGACAGCGTGGCGGCCATCTTTGTTTAGGGCAAAGTTATTATCTACTATGGTGAGTGAGGGCAGAGCCCCAGAGTGTGCAGAAAAGGCATATGGAGCAGAGAATCAGGTGTCCCTCAATGGAAAGCGCCTGTAGCACATGCCTACTTTGCCTAATGGTAAATCCGGCCCTGAGTATTGGTTTAATAAGCTGGAGTACCAGGGGTCCACTAATGATCCGCTAATGGAGATAGTAGGAAATCCATAACCAGTTTTTCCAGATGTCTTTGGTTTATAGTTAGACATATTTTCAGCATTATATGTAAGTTGTTTTTTAATTGTCAGCAAAATTACCACAGGCAGTTACTTATAATGATGGTTATTTCAGTTGCTGTACGAAAGATTTGAAAAGGGGTTTAAAGTTAACATCTTTAACACCACCTTCTGCAGTAAAACGTAATATAAACCTTATAGGTATTTCACTATGAGGTAATGGGTGGTATATTGTGTGTGTGTGGTATTGGGTGTGGTGTGGTGTGATATAGTATGTGTGTGTTTGTGTATGTATATATGTGTGTCTGTGTATGTATGATTGTGTGTAAGTATGTGTGTGTGTGTCTGTGTCATTGTGTTTGTAAGTTTGTGTGTGTAAGCACATGTATGTGTGTGTGTGTGTAAATATGTATGTGTGTGTGTATAAATGTGTGTGTCATTGTTTATGTATGTGTGTGTGTATGTATGTGTGTATAAATATGTATGTGGTTGTGTGTGTATAAATGTGTGTCATTGTGTGTGTATGTATGTGTGTACAGTTCATATGGAAAATAAGGCAACAGCACCACAGTACAGGGTCCTTTCTTAAAGGTGAAAAATGTTCTTTATTGAGGTATTACAACCATAAAAGCGACGTTTTGGACCTACATGGTCCTTAATCATGCAGCATTTTTCACCTTTAAGAAAGGACCCTGTACTGTGGTGCTGTTGCCTTATTTTCTATATGGACTGTATACGTTGGAGTTTGGCTGATACTCCTTGGTAACGAGCACACAGATTGAAAACTGGTGAATTCTATGGTGCTGGACTCTACCTCTCTACCTTTTATGTATGTGTGCATAAATATGTATGTGGTTGTGTGTGTGTGTGTGCGCAAATATGTGTGTATATGTGTGTATAAATGTGTGTAAATAAGTGTGCATGAGTATGTGTGTGGGTGTAAATGTGTATGTGTATGTATAAATATATGTATAAATGTGTGTGTGTAAATATGTGTTTATAAATGTTTATATTTGTGTGAAAATATGTATGTGTATGAGTATATATGTATGTGTGTGTGTGTGTGTGCAGGAAAATGTTGTTGTTACCTGCTATGTTGTGCAGAGCCACCACTTTGGCATATTGTTATGTAGAAATTAACTATTATAGCCATACATATTACTAGAACATTTTGTTAAGATTGAAGCAGTAATGGCAGGGTATATAATTTTATTTTATTTTTATTTTATTTTTTTTTTGGGGGGGGCGGCAAAATGTGTCTTTGCCTGTGTAGCCAAAAATCCTAGCACCAGCCCTGTCCCTGGCTACTGGGTTTGTCAAGCCCTGCTTTAAATATGTTTAAAACTGTCATTTTTCTACCAAACTTTGCATGTTTTTTTCTGTTCAAGGATCAACAAGTACAGTCAGAGGTACATACAAAGAAGAACATACTTTTTAACTAACAAGTGTGTACAATCATTAAAGGGACAGTCTACACCAGAAATGTTATTGTTTTAAAAAATAGATAGTCCATTTATTACCCATTTCCTAGTTTTGCATAACCAACACAGTTATATTAATGCACTTTTTAACTCTGTGATTATCTTGAATCTAAGCTTCTGCAAACTGCCCCCCCCTATTTAAGTTCTTTGACAGACTTGCATTTAAGCCAATCAGTGCTGACTCCTAGGTAACTCCACGTGCGTAAGCACAGTGTTATTTATATGATACTCATGAACTAACACCCTCTATTGGTGAAAAACTGTCAAAATGCATTCAGAAAGAGGCCCGCCTTAAAGGACTAAGAAATTAGCATATAAACCTTCTAAGAATATCAAGAGAACAAAACAAAATTGGTGATAAACGTAAAGGAAAATTGTTCAAAATGACATTCTGTATTTGAATCATGAAAGTTTTTTTTTTTTTACTAGACTGTCCCTTTAAGGGCCACTAAAGTCAAAATTAAAGTTTCATGATTCAGATAAAGCATGCAATTTAGAAAAACTTTCCAATTTACTTCTATTATCAAAACGTGCACATTCTTTTTATGTGCACACTTTTTGAGGCTAGTGAGCATGTGCGAAAGTGCACAGTATATACGTATATGCATTTTGTAATAGGCTGGTGGCTGTCACATGACACAGTTTGAGGGAATATTTGATTAACTTTGAAATTTGGCAGAAAATATTCTAATGCGCTGTACTATTGCAATGCCTTTTTATTGTGTATTTGTCTGTTATTCCATTTTACTGTGTTTAGCGGTCCTTTATATAAACAATACAAATGTCTTTTAAAAATTAATAACAAGTTTTTTTTTCAATATTATGGGTCCCTGGAAATCCTCCAGGAAGGAGGAAAAAGGATATTTATGTATTCTTGACAGCCTCTATATTAACAAAGCTAGACGTAAAGTGACAGTCTAGTCAGAATTAAATGCTCATGATTCAGACAGAGCAATTTTAAACAACTTTCTAATTTACTTTTATTATCAAATTTGCTTTGTTCTCTTGGTATCCGTTGTAGAAGAGTAAGCCTAGGTAGGCTAATAGGCATAGCAGTCTATAGCAGCAGTGTCTGCAACTATGTAAAACATTGCTATAAACATTGTTGCAAACACTGCTGCCTAAAGACACATGCACGCTCCTGAGCATTACATTTAGCCACCAATCAGCAAGCGCTACCCAGGTGCTGAACCTAAAATGGGCCGGCTCCTAAGCTTTCATTTCTGCTATTTCAAATAAAGATATCAAGAGAACAAAGAAAAATTGATAACTAGTAAGTTGCTTAAAATTGCATGCTCTATCCAAATCATAAAAAAAAAATTGGGTTTAGTATCCCTTTAAGAATGTACAATTCTGGCAATTAGATGTGCACATGGCAGACTTCATATGCCTAACGCTGCTACATATCTGTCCCTAATTCAACAGAGATTATCAGACAAGGAATTGCAAGCAATGTTGATTTTGCTAACATAATGACAAAGGCTTGCCAAGTCTAGTCTAGTAACAAGCCTGGATTGGTTCCTTCAAATAAGGCAAATGGTAGCTGGAGTTCGCTATTGAAAAACATTTGCAGCAAACAAGGTTTTGTTTTCAAAACATTTTTTAGCACACTGTGTTAATCTAATGCAAGACCACAGAAAAATCCTGTAATTACAAGGATCTAGGTTACAAGTGTTGTGCTAAAGTTAGCGTTAGCACAATATTAAAATATTGCGCCCACTTTAACTTGCGACCGTATTACAAGTTGAAAGTAAATGCAACCCCAACTACATTTGCACTCGTTTGGTTAGCTTGACTGATGACCTCGCGTAAAGGGTTAGGGATCAAATTAGTTTAAATACATTAAAATTAACAGTTACACTCATATATACACTATCTAATAAAAATGATTCACATAAATATTAAAAAAACTTAAAGTATAAGGGTTAAAAGGTATATGACAAAGCATTTGAATGGAAAGGGCTATAATTGATACATACAAACATATACATGTGAATGTATATATATATATATATATATATATATATATATATATATACACATATGTATGTGTATACATGTGTATTTATGTTTACAGTACATAAATATAAATATATATATATATATATATATACATATGTATCTATGTATACACATAGATACATATGTATATATACTTTGTAGCCCTTTCAACTCAAATTCCTGAAAATAAGAAAACTTTTTTTTTAAATGCATTTTAACATTTACTATTCAGGTAGATTACAAGTTTTGCGTTCATGTTTTAAATGCTGAAAAAATTGTAATTTTAACGTTAAAACAGCAACGCAACCATTACGAGTCTTGTTGGTATAACTGTACTGCAAGCCTTTTAGCCTGTAATTTAACGTAAGTCCCGCACTTGAAAAAATTATGTTTTTTCATGGGCTTCCCATAGTGCTGCCATTACGAGTTTTGCGGTGAGGCTAAAAAGCTTGCGTTATACCCTATACCGACATAATCCGTACCGCCATCTGAGAGCTGTAAACTGTTACAAAGTACACTTACACCCATAAACTACCTATTAACCCCTAAACCGAGGCCCTCCCGCATCGCAAATACTATATTAAAACTATTAACCCCTAATCTGCCGCTCCCGACATCGCTGCCACTAATAAAATGTATTAACCCCTATTCTGCCGCTCCCCGACATCGCTGCCACTAAATAAAGTTATTAACCCCTAAACCTCTGGCCTCTTACCTGTGAAATAAAACCTAAGCTAGCTACAATATAACTAATAGTTATATTGTAGCTAGCTTAGGTTTTATTTTTATTTCACAGGTAAGTTCGTATTTATTTTAACTAGGTAGACTAACTAGTAAATAGTTATTAACTATTTACTAACTACCTAGTTAAAATAAATACAAACTTACCTGTGAAATAAAACCTAAGCTACCTTACACTAAAACCTAACATTACAAAAATAAAAAACTACCATTACAAAATATTAAAAACACTAAAATTACAACAACAACAAAAAAAACACCCCAAAATAAAAAACCCTAATCTATAATAAATTACCAAGGGCCCTTAAAAGGGCCTTTTGCAGGCCCTTCAAAGGGCTTTTTGTAGGGCATTGCCCTAAAGAAATTAGCTCTTTTTCTACAAAAGAAAAAACATGCACCCCTAACAGTATACAAACACCCACCCCCCTAAACCCACAAAATACAAATAAATTTAAAACCTAATCTGCCCATTGCCCTGAAAAGTGCATTTATATGGGTGTGACGAACCAAGGTTATCCAGTCAATTATTTGGCACAGACAGGGTTATCAGCCCCCCTCTCTGCCACCAATAGGTGACAATCTAGCCACAACAGGCAAGCTTGTGATTCAGTTTAGTGGGTGCAAGAGTTAACCGCACTCCCTTAATCTGTACTAGACGTAAGAGAAATGCCCAACACTCCCTTTTAATGCCACCCACAATAAACTATCAATCCTATAGCTCAAATACTGTCACCACTTAAAATTTATTAAAAGGGAAAATCCTAAGGAAAAACCCAGACTTTACACATTAACTCTAGAAATACAATTTAGCAGAAAATAACCTAAATTATACAGTTCTAATATTCCAGTCTCTATCAGTAACGTGGTTCAATTATTAGACAAAGGCCAAACTTAATAAAGGAATTATTTATTATGCCAAAAATATTATGCACAATGCATTATTAGTAAAAAGTTGTTACAAATAAAATTACACACGCAAACAGTGTTGTAAAATAAAAAGGAGAAAAACAGAATTGAATACTTTCCTAGTCTTCAAGATCTGCGCCAGGGGCTGGCATGAAAATGATGGCTCCTTACTTCTGTACAGCAGCTCCCCTTGTAAGAATGACAATCTTATTGTTAAGAAATAAGATTCTGGGGGGCGGAGCCAACTTCTAGAGGAACAAGACGTGCTTTATGGAGCTCTCAAGGCTAACATATATTATATAAGATTATTTAGCAATTTTCCTCAGTAAATCTCACAAGAAAAGATTCCTAAAGCAAGCTACTTCAAACCTGTATAATATCTCGGCGGACTAGGAAACATTTTGTGCAAAAGAAGTAAATATACTTCATGTGATCTGGGATTCAGCGCACATAAAATGGCGACCCTTCTCTTTGCCTTATTCTGCAGATGACCAGTCACTAGGCATACATAATCCTATCGAAGAAGAATACTATACCTCTCCAGACAGTGAACTAGAACTAGCTGTACGAGTGGGCAGTACAAGTTCGATAAACCACATTCATTCAACATGCCCGCAGCAACTATGGAGCCGGGGGAGGAGGAACTCAGCGTGACTATACTGGCAGCTCTGAGGAACTTTGAGATCCGAATGTCGGCTGGGTTCACTAGTCTCTCAGCCACCATAAAGACCAGCATGACGGATTGGGAGGTCCCGGTATGTAATGATCCTGAAAGCGCACATCTGCTGATATGCGATGAATACAACCACTTACCAGAGCAATCATTCGTGACAGCTGCGGAAGTCCTTGGCGCGAGTTTACCCAGCGCCATTGAGGTGCCCACTCAGCTCTGCAGTTCTGTTCCGGGAGAGGGGGCCTTTTCCCTGGAGCAGATGCTTATACATATGGTTGCACTAAGTGAGTCCCCGGCTGGTAGCAAACAGATTGAGAGGTCTGAGCTGGCTCTTAGCGCTTTTGCGAGCTTGTTCTTTCCTGAATCCCTGAAGCTGCAGATTCCTTATATTACTGCTCCTGGAGTTCCTATGTACTCTGAGTGTCTCTGTGGCGTTGATGTGAAACTTCGGAACCCTTTTCTGAGCCGCACACAAGGTGGAACATGTTTGACTCTTTACCCATCTGTAGTTAGCCAGTGTTGTTGCCGAGACAGAATAGGCATAGGGTAAACACATAGAACGATGGACACCTCACACCAACGACCCACAAAAGATTTATTGGTTATGATAGTAAGAGACCTGGCCATGTCCCAGCTAAGAACTCCCAGTATAATTGGAGCGCTGACTCATTATTCTCTGTGTTATATGCTGTTACGAGAGTCATGCTCCTACCTTTCCACTGCTAAGTACCTCTTACTGTATGTTCGTTACACTATGCTGTCTCATGAAACACCCTGGACCCTAAGGGACTTAACTTGGTAACTGTGAACTGCAGCTTAACAAAGCTATTTAGAAGCTATCTTTCACAGATGTCTGCACTCTTTCTTGACTGGTTTCGTTTGGATGTTTATTCACCGCTATGCCTATTTACTATGAGGAAATCTCAGTATAAGTCTAGAAAGCAGGGGCTCTAGTCCCTGCAGTGTCTATTGTTTTTACTTTATGGAGCTCATATCTATGTAAATTTCATAAGCTTCAACAACATGCAGTTCTACACATACGCTGACTAGGATATTAGACATGGCCCTGGAGTTCTTATGAAACAATATATTTATATTTTAGTATGTTCCTAGCTATGACACCTCTCTAAGTAATTTGGGCACTTTCCTATTGCCTCTAGTTTTAAATTTTAATGTTTCATGTGATCTTTTAGTCCTGAACAAGCTTTTGAGTAGGCATGTGCACCCTAGATATGGTTTATTATTATCTACTATACCACCGCATTCTTAGAAATAGGGTTAATATGCTCATGCTGAATGGAACTCCCTTACTCAAGGTCTAAATTAGTGAGCTTTTTTCACATTATTATTATATATACATTACTCAGCATTCTTACATACTATTTGTATTGATTTTTTATAAACTATTATACACAACCTAGCATTCCCATATACTATCTGTATAGGCTTTTTATGAACTTTATGCTTCACAACAGCTAAGATCTACATCACTTGATAGCTAACTTTGATATTCTTTGTGTTACTGGGGCATATGCCTACGAGTCAGACTGGCTACACTACTCTCTAGGTGTACTCATTGCTTGTTTATCCTGATACATATATGGAGGTGACTACTCATTCTTCCCATAATAGGGTTCATTATGTCTTACTGATGTTTTTGCATATATAGTCAGGTTTATATCCTAACGCTTAGCTCCCTCTTAGATATTCTTATATTTAGTGATTAGAGTACAGCGAAGTCATTTGATGCTCAGTAGATGTTACCCCTCTTATCCTTAAGTCTAAACTTCCTGCCCCTAACAATTAGTGTGTAGTATGGAGCTTTGAATAAGTAGTAATGCTCGCTGTCATATCTGGCTCCAGTTTATTTATGCCTTAAGCCAGAGTTGGTTATTTGTGATACTGGCTTCAGTTCTAGTTGTACTCCCATACACCAGTTTTATAGTCCAGTGGTTAGGGCGCATAGTTATCAGATGCTCATAGGCTGAAAGTTAGTTTAAACATATCGGTAATATTTATTACTCAATACTAATTGCTTTTGTCGCCCACGTATACAGCAGTCTATGTATGTATGTATCCCTGTGTATGTATAAGTATGCATATGTATATGCTATCATTATTAGTGACTGTGGGACTGTCATCACTAGCTTTTTCATAGTTTTGTTCACATTATCAGTATATATTATTCGTTCATGTTAAGCCTCTCTCCTCCCTTTCCCGCCGGCGCTTACTGCCTGCGGGTCATATCCCTATTCCTTTTTCCAGCTTCGTCTAAAGATGACACTCCCCTAGGAGAGGGGCCCATCCAGAGATTCCCTATACCTCGAACATTCTAATGCCCCCCTCTCCACATAGTACTACAGAGTGTTTATTGAGGCCCATTACTTCTCATAATTAAGTTTTAGATCTCTCTTGGTTGCATATTCTACACATTTGCTATTACTTTCTCGTTCTATGAGCATAACACCTCATTTAGATAATTACTTTACCCTGATAAAGTCATGCCCATCCCTCTTAGTTAAGTAAACAACAGGTCCCTCCTACGAAGCCCACCCTTATAACCATATAATAAGTCCTTCCATACCTACTCTCCTGTCCTGTATGGCTCCGCCCCCCCCATTCCCCTCCCCACTCCACTCTGAGCGGCTCTTGCCCGCTGCGTTCCCTTACCCCTCTCCCCGCTAATTTGGTCCATAAGTGGCCAAACACAAGCTAATCCACATCTATCCTACTCTTACTGGATTATATAATGCTATAAATGCTCTTTATGACAATGTGGAAAATATACTCTAATTCCCCCCCTCCCTTTACCCCCATAAAACCAACCCCCCCTTGCTTTTATATCTCTTAAATAAATATTTTATGATGTATTTATTCATCACAAGGTGGGGTCACCTCTAGGCTACATATCATACAAAATATAAAATTGAGGTCTTAATCTTGATAGTCCAAACTCTTTGCTAACGCCTTTAATAAACGGGATTTATATGCCCCTTCTATTTAGCTCTACTGCCTAGTAAACCTCCATGCTTCTTCATAACACTAACCAACTATAGCTTCTCCATTCTTTTATTACTCATCATGGAGTACCACTCTTTAAACTCATGCATGTATACTATGTTGGCATAACCTATGTCATTTACCTGGCAAGATCATGGTATTAGCACTGTACTTTCCGTCTCTGTCACTATTGTTGGACGTGTCATTATTGTTATATTTGTTTATGACTTCAATAAAAAACTATTTAAAAAAAAAAAAAAAAAAAAAGAAATAAGATTCTTAAACCTACTTTTCAGAGATCAGGTTGCTTAACCACACCCTCCTGGGCGGGCTAAGAAACCCCCCCTGCCTTTATGACCTTCAATAGACTAATTTCTTGCCTGAAATTATACAATCCAGTATAATTTCTGCTAGGTAAGAAATTTCCATATTTACATATCTAGAACCTTTTAGTTTTATTGGGAGAATCGGTTTGATATCAAATATGCCATAGGTTGTCATATTTAACTTCCTTTAAGGTTATAACAGTTTTTCCCACATATGTACATAATATACCAATGTCCTGTCAGTGACCTGGTCAGTTTTTGTAATGAAGGGCCTGTTTTGCATCAGGCATTCTATTGACAGCTTAAGCCATAAACTTTATCCTGTGTATCTCTGTGACTAAGAGCTTCAGTGACTTTATGACTCAATGCATACACACTAACATTTGGTGGGCTATTTAGGCAACGCCTGGCAGTTCAAAGAAAAAACAAGTTACAATTCTTCTTGAAAACAAATAACTGTTTTTGAGTTCAAGCTACACAGAATTAACTCCTTAGCAGCTGAATCCTGAGGTTTTCGTGACACCTCCCCCAATAAGAGACGCAAAAGGGGGTGGCTACGAGCCACTCCCGATGTGTATCAAAAGGAGCTTCCCCTTGCGGTGAGAACACCATTGCCAGACAGATTGCACCTAGCAGTTTTGGCAGCAGGATGCACTCCTTTTAAAAGTGACACACTAGTTGCTCTACCCAACCGATTGAATATATTGCAGGGCCCCTCCCATGCAGCCTCTAGTTTGTTCTGTGTCATGGGCGTGAGTACAAGAACATTATGGACCATCTCACACACTCCCTCTCTGGCAGTAAACTCCTGCAACTGTTTTTGTGCGAATATGGCATCTCTGGGTTTTGCAGGTACCTCCCCAATAAGGTTTGCATCTTATCCATGAATAACACATCATCTCCTGTTACAGAGGTGCCTGTGAAACCTAGTGTCTTGCTACCTATGGTGTGCTCTCTAAACATATTGTGTGCTGTCAGTTGCTGCTTAACTACCATAGGCTCTTGCCCTCCCACTGGAGTAGAATTCCTGTACTCCTGCACTCTGTTATGGTTGGTAGGTTGTTGACTAACTGCCCCCCTCCTCCTCACTGTGGGTTCTAACTGCTGAGCCTGCTGGGGACACTGATGCTGCACATCTATCAGTGTATTTGCTGAATGGCACTGTGGGGCTGTGTAAATACACTTCTCTGTACTCCTCCCCCCTGTGCCTGCAGTCTGTTGTCAGTCTCTGTCCCTAGCCTGTGCAGTCTGTTTATAGGTCACAGCTGAGGTTACTGGGGTCTCTGTCACCCACAAATCTTTCACACTCACTCTGGGGGTCCCTCAAAGAGTATCCTGTACCCTCCTCCCCCACACACTCTGAAATCTGTGGCTTTGCTGCTTCTGTCATAGAGTGGGCTAGTTTGCCCCCCTGCTCTCTCTCACAGTCAGTCTGCCACTTTGCATAATCACACAGAATCTGGGATCCTTTTGACACTGGTGCAGACAAGCACACATCTTCCTTCTGCCAATTTATCCCAACTATTGTGTCTTTTCACAGGGTACGGAATTGTCCCTGGCAGAGACTGGCACACATCATCCAGCGGCCCAGTCACCCAGTCATTCTCTCCCCCGTCAATCTCACCTCCTTCTATAGAACTCCACTGATTCAATCACAGGCAGACACGCACCCACTCATCTGCCTTCTCTCACCCAGACAAAGTTCTTCCCGTACAGCTAAACTTGGTTCAGGCAAGACAGACCCACACAGTCTATCTGCCTTTCTCCCCCATCAGTCTCACCCTGTACAGCTAATGGTAATTCTGCCGATACTGCTGGTTTAAGTACAGGAAGACACACACCGTCTGCCTGTCATTCTCCCCAGTCAGTATCTCCTCTTACAGATTCACCTCTCAGCACAGACATCCCCAGTTCAGGCACAGCCCTGCGCACACATGCACTCCGTCCTCCCTCCTGGTCATAATGTCTCTGAGCATTTTTATACACAGCCCTTTCCACATAAGGGTCTGCAACTAATGTCACTAGGTTATATGTAGCATTGTCAGGCACATAAAGAGATAACAATCTACCCAAATCAGTACCCAGTAAAACATCATTAGGAATATTTTCAGATACCCCCACATTTCTTAAACCTCTCCCCACTCCCCAATCAAGATATACACGTGCCATAGGCACTGCAAGTTTCAGTCCCCCAATCCCTTTAACTGCTAGAGTCTTTCCAGGGATAATGTTCTCAGAGTTCACTAGCTTTGGATGCACCATAGTCACTTCTGCACCTGTGTCCCTTAGCCCTAAGGTTACCTTATCTCCAACAGTCAAAGGTTGCAAGTTCTCATGGTTGTTTTCCTCTGGACAGGTAACAAACAAAACAGATGCTGGTACTTCTGAGGGATTACTCCCTCCAGCTGATTGCCCCAAGTTAATCCTCTCTGGGCAAGTGGAGCTGATGTGGCCCACTTTGTTGCAAACAAAACATCTGCGGGTATCCCCCTGCCCAGATGCAGCACTCGCCCCTCCTTTCCCAGAGGGAGCAGACACACTGGATAAAGGCACAGCAGGCTTTGTGAAGGGGGGTCGTGCAGCAGCTCCTTTACAGGTGGATCCCCCTTTAGAAAAGGATTTCCTTCCATTCTCTGGAGACCTGTTAGCTGTGTAAAAATCAGCCAGCTCGCCAGCTTCCAATGCTGTTATGGGCTTCCGATCTAAAACCCATTCTTGAACTCCGGCTGGGCACAGCTGCATAAATTGCTCCTTCACCATCAAATCTTCCAGCTCCTCCATAGTGGCAACTTTTAATCCTCTGACTTACTGTTTAAAGGCTGTCATCAAGTTCACAACAGCTGTAATATAGCTCTCTGACAAACCTTTCTGCAGAGAACGGAATTTCTTTCTGTACACCTCAGGAGAAAGATTGTATCTCCTTTGCAGTGCAGCTTTAATGGAATCATAGTCCTGATCAAACTCTGGGGGTAGTTCAGCAAACGCCTCCAGTGTAGGACCTTTCAGGCCAGGGGTAAGGTACTTGGCCCACTGCTCCCTTGGCAACTGGAACTGTCTGCAAACTTTCTCAAAGCTACGCAGGAATACATCCACATCTCCATCTTTCTCCAGGGTGGGAAAATTCTCTGCACGCACTCTGGGAGCAGGGGGGTCTCTAGGTTCACTAACAACAGGTGAGACCATCCCTCTCTCCAACCGTGCAAGCTGTAGCTGATACTCTCTCTCTGCCTGTCGTTCAGCAGCCTGTCTTTCAGCAGCCTGTCTCTCAGCTGCCAGAGACGCCTGCCTCTCAGCCACAGCAGCCTGTCGTTCAGCAGCCTGTCTTTCATAAAACTTTGTAATCAGTTCCATGCGCAAACTTGCATCCACTGAGCCCATATGTTTAAGAACAGTTTGCAAATAACAGTCCAATGGATCCCCAGATCCTGATGAATCACCGCCCACAGCTGCAGACATCTCTCCTGACACTTCAACTGGTGTGATTTGGCTGTTATCATATTCAACAAGAACTTGTATTAGTAAATCTTTGTTCTTTGAACGTATTGGAATATCCCGCTCCTGGCATAGGAGTATAAGTGCCTCTCTAGATCGCTGCTCATATGCCTCCATAGCAAAAATAAAATAGAAAAGAAAAACAGAGAATAGGGAAGGGGACTGTTTGCAATGTGTGACTATATAATGCACTGAGTTTTAGCCTTTGGAAATTGTAAGAAAGAATTTCTTTTAGTACCGGGATTTTCACACTAGCAAATCCGCAAGCACTAAAATCTAATAATAAGAAAAATAATCTACACCGCTGCCCACCAATTTGTGATGAACCAAGGTTATCCAACCCTGCGCCAGTCACTTATTTGGCACAGAAAGGGTTATCAGCCCCCCTCTCTGCCACCAATAGGTCACAATCTAGCCACACCAGGCAAGCTTGTGATTCAGTTTAGTGGGTGCAAGAGTTAACCGCACTCCCTTAATCTGTACTAGACGTAAGAGAAATGCCCAACACTCCCTTTTAATGCCACCCACAATAAACTATCAATCCTATAGCTCAAATACTGTCACCACTTAAAATTTATTAAAAGGGAAAATCCTAAGGAAAAACCCAGACTTTACACATTAACTCTAGAAATACAATTTAGCAGAAAATAACCTAAATTATACAGTTCTAATATTCCAGTCTCTTTCAGTAACGTGGTTCAATTATTAGACAAAGGCCAAACTTAATAAAGGAATTATTTATTATGCCAAAAATATTATGCACAATGCATTATTAGTAAAAAGTTGTTACAAATAAAATTACAAACGCAAACAGTGTTTTAAAATAAAAAGGAGAAAAACAGAATTGAATACTTTCCTAGTCTTCAAGATCTGCGCCAGGGGCTGGCATGAAAATGATGGCTCCTTACTTCTGTACAGCAGCTCCCCTTGTAAGAATGACAATCTTATTGTTAAGAAATAAGATTCTTAAACCTACTTTTCAGAGATCAGGTTGCTTAACCACACCCTCCTGGGCGGGCTAAGAAACCCCCTGCCTTTATGACCTTCAATAGACTAATTTCTTGCCTGAAATTATACAATCCAGTATAATTTCTGCTAGGTAAGAAATTTCCATATTTACATATCTAGAACCTTTTAGTTTTATTGGGAGAATTGGTTTGATATCAAATATGCCATAGGTTGTCATATTTACCTTCCTTTAAGGTTATAACAGTTTTAACCCACATATGTACATAATATACCAATGTCCTGTCAGTGACCTGGTCAGTTTTTGTAATGAAGGGCCTGTTTTGCATCAGGCATTCTATTGACAGCTTAAGCCATAAACTTTATCCTGTGTATCTCTGTGACTAAGAGCTTCAGTGACTTTATGACTCAATGCATACACACTAACATTTGGTGGGCTATTTAGGCAACGCCTGGCAGTTCAAAGAAAACACAAGTTACAATTCTTCTTGAAAACAAATAACTGTTTTTGAGTTCAAGCTACACAGAATTAACTCCTTAGCAGCTGAATCCTGAGGTTTTCCTGACAATGGGCATTGCCATTAAAAGGGCATTCAGCTCTTTTGCTGACCATTAAAAATAAAAAATGGCTATTCTAAAAAAAAAAACCACCCCAAAATGAAAAAAAAATTACACAAAATAACAAATGAATTATCCAAAATAATAACAATTATTCCTATTTAAAAAAAAAAACACCCCGAAATAAAAGAAACCTAATCTATAATAAACTACCAATAGTCCTTAAAAGGGCCTTTTGTAGGGCATTGCCCTAAAGAAATCAGCTCTTTTTTTTAAATAAAAATACAAAGACCCATTAACATTGCAAACCCCACCCCCAAACCCACAAAAAAAATATATCTAAAAAACCCTATTCTACCCATTGCCCTGAAAAGGGTATTTGTATGGGCATTGCCCTTAAAAGGACATTCAGCTCTTTTTCTTGCCCTTAAAAGGGCATTCAGCTCTTTTAAGAAATCCCCAAACCCTAATCTAAAAAAAAAAACCACCCCAAAAAACACTAACCCCTCTTTAGGTACTCACAGTTGCTGAAGTCACGCTTGAACGATCTTCATCCCGGTGGCTCCATCTTCATCCATCGAGGGACCGGCATCTTCTTCATTCCTGCGGAGGCGGAGCGGTCGATGCACAGAGGCAGAAGTCCAGGCGGAGGTCAAAGGCGGAGGTCCAAGGCGGAAGTCCATCGATTCGACGTGGAGGTCCTCTTCATGCAATCGTCCGCCACACTGAGGATTCAAATGCAAGGTACCCCTTTTATACTGGGGGTACCATTGCATTCCTATTGGCTGAAACTTTTAAATCAGCCAATAGAAATTAGGGCTGCTAAAATCCTATTGGCTGTTTAAATCAGTCAATAGGATTTAGGCAGCTCTCATTCCTATTGGCTGATTCGAATCAGCCACATCGGATCGATGGAATTCCACCTTGTCCTTCGCCTTGGACCTTTGCCTGGACCTCCGCCTCTGCGCATCGACCGCTCTGCCTCCGCAGGGATGAAATAGATGCCAATCCCATGATGGATGAAGATGTAGCCGCCTGAATGAAGATGTAGACCCGCCGGGATGAAGATCGTTCAAGCAGGACTTCAGCCACTGTGAGTACTGTGAGTGGTTTTAAGGTTTTTTGGGGTGGGTTTTTTATTTAGATTAGGGTTTGGACATTTATTAGAAGAGCTGAATGCCCCTTTAAGGGCAATGCCTATACAAATGCCCTTTTCGGGGCAATTCTTATACAAATGCTCTTTTCAGGGTAATGGGTAGATTAGTTTTTTTAGATTGTTTTTTTATTTTGGGGGTTTGGGGTTTGTATTTTTTTTTTTAGAAAAATAGCTGGCCCTTTTACGGGCCCTTGGTAGTTTATCATAGGTTTTTTATTTTGGGGTGTTTTTTATTAAAAAAAAAATACAGGGTATTAGTATAGGAATATTTTTTATTGTTTTGGATAATTTCGTTTGTTATTTTTTGTAATGGTAAGTTTTTTATTTTTGTAATGTTAGATTTTAGTGTACGGCAGCTTAGGTTTTATTTTACAGGTAAGTTTGTATTTATTTTAACTAGGTAGTTAGTAAATAGTTAATAACTATTTACTAACTAGTCTACCTAGTTAAAATAAATACAAACTTACCTGTGAAATAAAAATAAAACCTAAGCTAGCTACAATATAACTATTAGTTATATTGTAGATAGCTTAGGTTTTATTTCACAAGTAAGTATGTATTTAGTTTTAAATAGGTATTATTTAGTTCATAATTGTAACTTTAATTTTATTTTGGGAGGCCAGAGGTTTAGGAGTTAATAGCTTTATTTAGTGGCGGTGATGTCGGGGAGCAGCAGAATAGGGGTTAATATCTTTATTATAGTTTGGGGCGATGTTGGGGTGCGGGGAATAGGGGTTAATAGATTTATTTCTGTGGCGGAGATATCGGGATCAGCAGATTAGGGGTTAATAACTTTATTTAGGTGTCGGCGATGTCAGGGGCAGTAGATTAGGGGTGTTTAGACGTGGGGTTCATGTTAGTGTGTTAGGTTTAAACGTAACTTTTTTTTCCCCATAGACATCAATGGGGCTGTGTTACGGAGCTTTTCATTCCGCGATCGCAGGCGTTAGGTTTTTTTCTGACACTCTCTCCCATTGATGTCTATGGGGAAAGCGTGCATGAGCACATCAAAGCAGCGCTTGTATTTTGTGCAGTATGGAGCTCAACGCAACCATATCGCACGCACAAGCCGGCTTTTCAAAAACTTCTAATGGCAGAGCTATGGGGGGTGAAATAATAATTTTACAAAAAAATACAGATATATATAGAAATATTTATCTAAATAGAACATTTTCTTCTATGTGAAGAACATTGGAATGTAAAATATTAATAACTTCCTTTGAGGTTTAACCCCTGTCGGGTTAGCACGTGAGCAATGCGTTAAAGTCTATGGTGAGAAGAAGTTAGAACAGTCGCGATTGTCTGATTTCTGAAGTTAGTGCACGTCGGCTTTTGCTCACTAGCAAAAACATTTTACTTTCAACTATGTGTAATAATTAACCCATGCGTGTTAAAAGTTTACTTCTGGTGGTGTTTAAGACCGAACAAAAGCGCTAAATAGCACGCCACTTTAATCTGGCCCAAGATGTTTATTGTACATTTCAAGTTTTTTGTTTCAAACGCAAATAAACAATAAAAACAATAACGTTAGAGAAAAGCTCTAAAGCATTGAGGCATGGACTCCACAAGACCCAGGAGTCAAGTCCTACAAAAAAAGTGTGGGAACTCACCAAGACTTCCACCCCACTCACAATTGATATTGTTTTATATACATATACACACACACAGTTACACGCACACACATACACTGTATTCATATGTATATAATCTATACACTTTGGTTAATGAAAGCAAATTAAATCAAATGAAGGGTTGAATTGTTGCCTTTGGGCCTGAGAATCCTCCTCTGTCACAGAGCCTAGCCCACTTAAGGTGCAATAGTCCTATTTCTTCTGAGGGGAGATAAATAACCCCAGAGCAAGCCACACAGAAATGTTAGCACCATGTGTTACACACAGTGCAGGGTGATCACACAGCAGGATCACTCACAGGCTTACATTTAGTGTATTGTACAAAGTTTTATGGCCCATTACTAGAGGATCTCACTATCCCTCTAACCAGACTGTGCTCCAGCTCCTCCCCCCAGCAGCACCTGTGTTTACTGAAGTGTTTCTGTTCTCTGTCCAGAGGGAACTTAGTTCCTCCTGCTAAAATAGTTGTCAGGGTTTATCCCCTGCTTTGTTTGCCATGTGCTGCTGGCAGCCATTTTGCTTACCTTTTCTTGCTGAATCTGTTGCAGAGTGTGTGATGCTGCTCATTTCCTGCACACCCTCTTATGGCCAGACTGTTGTACATCATCCGTGTGAGACAGGTTGCAGTCTCAGAATTGTGATGTCATCACTTATTATTTAAAGGGCCTCTGTTCAGTATGCTTTGCCCTTGCGTTGTCTCAGACCTGTTTGTGAGTTCCTGCTCCTGTGTGTTACCTGGCTGTCTGACGTCCCTCCTGGTTCCTGACTCGGCTCGTCTGACTTTTCGCTTTGGCTCCTGACTCTGCTTCTCTGACTACCAGCTCTGGCTTTGACTCCTGGCTTGTTATTTGACTTGTGGACTTTTTATAATTTCTTTGTTATTAATCAGTCTGATTTCTGGCACCCTGACATTACGCAAGGGCCCTGAATCCTGATGGTGCTAATAATCCACCTTTACCTACCATAATTTCCAGGATGGATGAACAGGATCACCGCTTGGATCAATTTGCACTAGCCCTGCAAACCCTGCTGACTCACACTGCACATTTGGACAAGAGTGTCACACAAGTTATTGCTGCTCCTGTTTCCGCTGCCGCACCTAGTCCTACCAGGAGCATGTCCAGTTTTGCACCTCTACCTCAGCGATATGGAGGCGATCTTATTCAGTGCCGAGGGTTTTTGAACCAGGTTGGCAATTACTTTGAGATGTTACCTCAGGTGTTTCCCTCTGACAGAGCTAAGGTGGGATTTCTCAACTTGTTACTCTCTGACACAGCTCTTGCCTGGGCTAATCCCTTGTGGGAGACTAATAAACCTGTGATTTCAAATTACCCTGAATTTGTGGCCTCCTTTTGAAGGGTATTTGATGTCCGGCTTGCTCCTCCTCTGCTGCTAAATGACTCATGTCCATTCAGCAAGGTAGGAGATCTGTTGCTCAGTATGCCATTGAGTTCCGTATGCTTGCCACAGAGGTAGGTTAGAACAATGAAGCCCTTGTTGCCGCCTTCCTTCATGGGCTCTCTGATGCGATTAAAGATGAAGTTGCTGCCAGAGATTTACCAGAGGATCTTGAGGCATTGGTGTCTTTTTTGATCCTAATTGGCATCAGACTCAGAGAAAGGCCCTCTTTCAAGGAGCGTTTGCGGAAAACCTCCTGTTCCGTTGTCTCCTACATGTTCGTTCCCACCCATGCCTCCCTCTCCTTCCATGCCTCCCTCTCCTTCCATGCCTCCTGGTCCCGAGTCACCAGGTACTGCTGAGCCAATGCAGTTGGGATTCACACATCTCTCCGCGGCAGAGAGGGCCTTTAGGAGGAGGGAGGGGGTTACAGGGCTACCATTTAAAGTCTTGTCCTACACGGCCTCCATAGTCACCAAGGCTCTTGTTGACTCTGTGCTGCGGGCTATTTCATTGACAGTGCTTTTTGTATCAAAGCACTCCCTTCCTGTAATTGCCACGGTCGTTCCGCTTGCTATTGAGGCCATTGATGGCAGGCCCCTTCAGCCCAACACTTGTACTCACGAAAACCGCTCCGTTATCCATGGCTGTTTGGAACTCTCCATTTGAAACCCTCCATTACCAGGTGATTAACTCTCCACAATTTCCGGTTGTTCTGGGTTATCCCTGGCTCCAAAAGCACAATCCCCGTCTCGACTGGCACAGATCCGAAATTTTGTCATTGTTTCCGCAATGTATTTCCACTTGTCTTCAGAAACCAGTCAAAGTCTTGTGCACTTTTTCGGTATCTCAATTGCCAGAGGAGTACCGAGAGTTTCTAGACGTTTTTGACAAGGTTTGTGCTGGTACGTTGCCTCCTCACCAGTCTTACGATTGTGCCATAGACCTGTAAACCTGGGGCTGGGTTTACCCTCGGTCTGCTGCAGAGAATTGTGCTATGGAGGAGTATGTTGCCGAAGCTCTGTCACGGGGGATCATCCGCAAATCCTGCTCTCCTGCAGGGGCTGGCTTCTTCTTTGTGAAGAAAAAGGGTGGCAAGTTAAGTCCATGCATCGAATATAGGGGTCTTAATCGTCTTACCATTAAGAATGCTTACCCTATTCCGCTCATTACGGAAGTCTTTGACCGCCTCAAGGGAGCTACGGTATTTTCTAAACTTGATTTGAGAGGAGCGTACAATCTCGTTAGGATTAAAGAGGGCCACGAATGGAAAAACCAGCATTTAACAACCAGGAGCGGGCATTATGAATATCTTGTAGTGCCCTTTGGCCTATGTAATGCTCCTGCTGTTTTTCAGGAATTTATTAATGATGTCCTACGAGATATGTTGCAACAGTGTGTTGTGGTGTACTTAGATGACATCCTAATACACTCACCCACACTTGAGGCTCATCGATCTGATGTCACACGGGAACTTCAGAGACTACGTGAGAACAGTCTGTTTTGTAAACTCGAGAAATGTGAATTCCATCAGACTCAAGTAACCTTCCTAGGTTATGTGATCTCCGTTGCAGGGATCTCCATGGATCCTGACAAGTTGTCTGCAGTTCTGCAGTGGCCTTGCCCAGTTGGTCTTCACTCTATTCAATGTTTTTTGGGCTTCGCCAATTACTATAGAAAGTTTATTTTCTTCCTTGGTCAAACCTATCACAGACATGACCCGTAAAGAGAATGATCCACTCCATTGGTCACCTACTGCCATTAAGGCCTTTGATAGTCTTAAGACTGCCTTTGCTGCTGCTCCAGTACTGGGCTCATCCTAACCCTGTTCTGCCTTCTCGTTCTTGAGGTCGATGCATCTGAGACTGGAGTAGGTGCCCTCTTGTCTCAAACGTCCCTACGCCCTGACGGTTCCTTGCATCCGTGCAGTTTCTTCTCTAAGAAATTATCTCCAGCGGAGTGCAATTATGAAATTGGCGACAGGGAATTACTGGCCATAATTTTGGCACTCAAGGAATGGAGGCATCTTCTCGACGGTACTAGCGTGCCAGTGCTCATTCTTACTGACCACAAGAATTTAACTTATCTTACCGAAGCAAAACGTTTGTCGCCCCGACAGGCCAGATGGGCGCTATTTTTGTCTCGGTTTAATTATGTGGTCTCCTACCTGCCTGGTAGTAAGAATGTTAGGGCTCTCGACAATTTTCGCCTCTGTCCAAGGAGGAGTCTGTACCTACTCTAGTTATACCTTCTGATCATATTTTGGCTACCATACGTACTAATTTGACTTCTCCCTTAGGGGAGGAGATCCTGGCTGCACAAACCAATGCACCTCCTGAGAAACCTAGTGGTAAGTGCTTTGTTCCTGAGAATCTTCAAACTAAACTTTTGCACACTTACCACTATCCTAAAGCCTCAGGTCACCCGGGTAAGAACCAAATGGTTTGGTCTGTCACTCGACAATTCTGGTGGCCAGGTCTTTGTTCTGATGTTGCTGCGTATGTTGCCTCCTGCTCAGTTTGTGCACAGAATAAGACTCCTCAACGTCTTCCTGTGGGTCTTCTTCAACCTATTGCTAATGGTGAGTGTCCTAGGACACACCTTTCCATGGATTTAATTGTCGAGCTCCCTGTTTCCAATGGCAATACTGTTATCCTAATGGTGGTTCACCGTTTTTCTAAAATGTCACATTGCATTCCCTTGAAGAAGCTGCCTACTGCTCAGGAGCTTGCTTCAATTTTTGCCTGGGAGGTTTTCCGTTTACATGGGTTACCCAAGGAGATGGTCTCGGACCGGGGTAGCCAGTTTGTCTCCAGATTTTGGCGTTCCTTTTGTGCTCAAATGGGGATCCAGGTTTCCTTTTCCTCTGCATATCCCCCTCAATCCAATGGGGCTGCGGAATGGTCTAATCAAGCTCTGGAACAGTTCCTCCATTGCTATGTCTCAGAGCACCACAATAATTTGTCTGAACTGTTACCTTGGGCAGAGTTCGCTCGTAATAGTGCTATTAATGCTTCCTCCCAGTTATCCCCGTTCATGGCGAATTATGGGTTTTAACCTTCCTTGTTGCACGATTCATTCATGTCTCAGGGTATTTCAACTTTGGAGGAGCATCTCTGGCAACTCCGTTCCACGTGGGTGCAGATTCAGGATTGCCTTCATCGTTCTATGCAGCACCAAAAGTTCCAGGCTGATCGTAGGCATCGGTTTACCACTGTGTTGCCTCGTCCCTGACCTATCTCTGTTGACAACCATGAAGAATATGAGGTCAGCAGCATTATTGACTCTCACATGTCCAGGGGCCGCGTACAGTATTTGGTTCACTGGAGGGGCTACGGTCCTGAGGAATGTTCATGGGTTCCCTCCTCTGATGTTCATGCTCCCACCCTCCTCCGTGCCTTCCATGCCCGTTTTCCCAATAAGCCTTTTGTCCTCCCGCGGGGAGGGGTCATTGAGGAGAGGGTACTGTCAGGGTTTTTTTCCTGCTTTGTTTGCCATGTGCTGCTGGCAGCCATTTTGCTTACCTTTTCTTGCTGAATCTGATGCAGAGTGTGTGATGCTGCTCATTTCCTGCACAACCTCTTATGGCCAGACTGTTGTACATCATCCATGTGAGACAGGTTGCAGTCTCAGGATTGTGATGTAATCACTTATTATTTAAAGGGCCTCTGTTCATTATGCTTTGCCCTTGCGTTGTCTCAGACCTGTTTGTTAGTTCCTGTTCCTGTGTTTTACCTGGTTGTCTGACATCCCTCCTGGAACCTGACTTGGCTCGTCTGACTACCAGCTTTGACTCCTGGCTTGTTATTTGACTTGTGGACTTTTTATTATGTCTTTGTTATGGTGTGGTATTTTTGCACTTCTCGTCTCAGTCTGATTCCTGGCACCCTGACAATAGTGGTGTCAGGAATCGACTTGACCCCTGACAAGACCTCTTAATGTGTGCTGTGGTATCGGGACCAATACATTAGCATTAGATCCTTTAAGTCCTGCAAGTTGCGAGGTGGGGCCTCCATGGATCGGATTTGTTGTTTCAGCACATCCCAATTGAATTGAGATCTGGGGAATTTGAAGGCCTTGGCAACACCTTGAACTCTTTGTCATGTTCCACAAACATTCCTGAACAATGTTTGCAGTGTGACAGGGTGCATTATTATCCTGCTGAAAGAGGCTACTGCCATCAGGGAACACCATTGCCATGAAGGGGCGTACGTGGTCTTCAACATTCTCTAAGTAGGTGGTGCATGTTGAAGTAACATCCACATGAATGCCAGGACCCAAGGTTTTCCAGCAGAACATTGCCCAGAGCATAACACTGCCTCCGCCGACCTGCCTTCTTACCCATAGTGCATCCTGCTGCCATTCCTCTGCCCAGGTAAACAATGCACACCTGATCTAAAAGAGAAAGTAATTCATTAGACTCAGGCAACCTTCTTCTATTGCTCCATGGTCCCACGGTCTCTCCATTGAAGTGCTTTTCGGCAGTGGACAGGCGTCATCATGAGCACTCTGACCCAGTCTGTGGCTAACGCAGCAAACTGCGATGCACTGTGTGTTCTGACACCTTTGTATACATGGCCAGCATTGATTTTTTTTTCATCAATTTCCCCCTACAGTAGCTCTCCTGTGTGATCTGGACCAGACACGGCTGCAACAATGAGCCTTGGGCGCCCTTGACCCCTGAGCGCCAGTTCACTTGTTGTCCTTCCTTGCACCCTACTTTTTGTAGGTACTAACCACTGCATACAGGGAACACAACACAAGACTTGCCGTTTTGGGAGATGCTCTCCGTCGACTAGCCCATTACTGTTTGGCTTTTGTCAAAAGTCAGAACTAACTTTTCACTTGCTGCCTAATATATCCCTCCCCCTTGACAGGTGCCATTGTGCCAATATAATCAATGTTATTCACTTCACCTGTCAGTGGTTTTAATGTTGTGGCTGATCATTGTAAGTAAGCTATCCAAGAATTCCAATAGTCCAGTGTCCATATTGGACCCAATTCATTTGAGTCTCGAAAAACCATCAAGTCAGGATATTAAACAGTGTATTTAGAAGATGTAGTATCTTCACTTTTCTAATTTTTTTACTAACAATTAATTTACAATGTTGATCATAATTTTTTTTTCATTTACCTGTTTTTTTTGTTTTGTTTTTGTTTTTTCAGGAGCCAAATATGATGTATTAGGACAAAAGAGATATTTTAAGCTTTCTCTATTTCCAGAATTACTTAACACCAAAAACAAAAACCACCCGGCATATGCCCCCCAAGTTCCTCTTTCATGTGCACATCTAAAACATTTGCTGCCTTTAATCATAAAAAGTTGTCTCAATTTGTGAAGAAAATCTTGAATCTAACATCTGAGAAAAGATCAATGAACTCACTGTTCTGAACTCACGATCGCTTCTTTCAGCTATAATAGTTGGTAAAAAAAGAGAAAACAGGTACATATTGGTGAAGTATATTATGCTGGTGGGGGGAATTCTGTACACACAATTTTACATAACAAATCACATGAAAATGCTAGGGAAATAAAGGATTTAAGTTATATTTAGACTTAAAGGGGCAGCAAACCTACATAATAATGTTATATAATTCTGCACATAGTGCAGAATTAAATAACATTATCTTAGCGCTAGCATTATACAACATAATATTGCAGCCATAATTTATTATAATCTACAGTTTTTTCATAGCGCTGTTCCTTGCTCTTCTGAGCGGGTCTGGTTTTTTACTAGGCACATCAGGGCAGCTGTCTACTCGATCACGCTATTAAACTCAATGGCTCAATCAATGGCTCGATCACGCTATTAAACGCAATGTAGCTCGCTCCCGCTCTGGTCTGCTATTTTTTCTTAAGGAGGTATATTGCAAAAATGATTCTATTTAAAATTTAAATGTACCAATATATATTTCAGTGTTGATATTTTATCCCATTAAAGGCCAAATTAAATTATGTTTGTGGTTTACAGTATATAAATTTGTATTTGCAAATACGAAAAATGTTTAAACTTTCCCTATGAACTTAGTTTGTGTATAAATGTTAATCTCTGAAGAGATTAAATTGATAGCATATTAGACAGACTGGTAGATCTCTATAATGAAAGTCTCTTTGATATTTAAAGGGACATTAAACACTAAGGGATAGATTTGTGGAAAACTAATTTATTGCGCACCTGCAAATAACCAGCGACTAGAAGTGGTCAATGGGAACTGTGTGCAAACACGACATTGTGTTTGTTTTTCCTCTCACCTGTAATACCAGCACACATTTGCGTGCGCTGGTATTACAAAGTGGAGCACAAATATCGATTTAGCATAAGCGATATTTTGCGCTCCATTTATAATCTTGCCCTATATAAATAATTTATGAAAAAATTTATTCAGAGCAAAGATTAGCCTGGCAATAATATATACATGTATTTTTTTTAAATGATATTAGTTGTTTTAATATTGAAAAAATAAGGGTAGCATTTTAATGTCCATAAAGCAGTGCCATGTTGTAACTTAGGTTTCTTTTTCTGCTAAGACCAATTAGGGACAGTTATAAAGTACTTACTAGAGTGTGCAACCAATGGCTGTATGGAATAAAACTGAATCTGCACTTCCATGTTTAACAGAAATTTGGGAAGCCCACAATATTCAGAATTAAATTACAGCAAAAGGGAACAAAATAAACAATGAAAGTATATTGCAACGTTGTTTTACTACATTAAATAAACATAATATCTAAAAGTGTTTAACCCCTTAACGACATAGGTCGTACAGGGTACGTCTTGCACAAACTGGTCTTTAAAGACCAGCGATGTACCCTGTACGACGTTGGGGATTAAAGCAGCTGGAATTGATCCTGATCGCTTCCAGCTGCTTTCCCAATGATTTGTTTTACCTGCTGGAGTGTTTTAAATTGTTTACAATTAGCTCCTTTACCCTTAATTTGGCATTTGAAATAGCTGATTTAGCCTGTGGTATCCCAACCTATATTGAAAGTTTCTATACTGGAGTATATTCTATTGAATAGCCTAAGTAAACACAGCCAGCAGAAGAGATTACACTCTCAGTGGGGGGCATGATAGTTAAGTAATAAAATGATAATTTTCCATTGTTCTCTCTAAGTATTGAGCTTTGGTTTTCTAGACAAATTTAAGATAATGAAGCAAGTCTGTGTACATAAAAGTGATAACATAATGAGATCTGATATTACCTAAAGCTCAACCCATTGTAATAGGCTGTGGTTTAAAATCACAAAACCAGCTACTTCATATACACAAATAAACCGAAAAATGCAATCTCTCATAAATTCTATACTCTGCAGCTGGTATAACAAGAAATTGAAAATACATTCATATAAAACCAATTTTACGTTGTACTGTCCCCTTTAAACCCCATCACTGCTCAGCCATATAATACACGATGTGATGTTGCAGCGGCAATTTTGGCTGCCATCTAATTACCAAAAAGCAACGCCAAAGCCATATATGTCTGCTATTTTCTGAACAAAGGGGATCCAGAGAAGCATTTACAACTCATTTGTGCCATAATTGCACAAGCTGTTTTTAAATGATTTCAGTGAGGAAACCTAAAATTGTGAAAAATTTTACTTTTTTTTTTTTATTTGATCGCATTTGGCGGTGAAATGAAATGGTAGTAGCAATGAATATAACCAATAATTGGCCTAGATCAATACTTGGGGTTGTCTACTACACTACACTAAAGCTAAAATTACCCCTAAAAGCTCCCTAGATGCTCCCTAATTAACCCCCTTCACTGCTGGGCATAATACACGTTTAGTGCGCAGTGGCATTTAGCAGCCTTCTAATTACCAAAAAGCAACGCCAAAGCCATATAAGTCTGCTATTTCTGAACAAAGGGGATCCCAGAGAAGAATTTACAACAATTTAAGCCATAATTGCACAAGCTGTTTGTAAATAATTTCAGTGAGAAACCTAAAGTTTGTGAAATTTTTTTTGAAAAAGTGAACAATTTTTTGTATTTAATCGCATTTGGCGGTGAAATGGTGGCATGAAATATACCAAAATGGGCCTAGATCAATACTTTGGGATGTCTACTAAAAAAAATATATACATGTCAATGGATATTCAGAGATTCCTGAAAGAGCTAATTTTGAAAAATAATGGTTTGGAAATAGCAAAGTGCTACTTGTATTTATTGCCGTATAACTTTCAAAAAAAGCAAAGAACATGTAAACATTGGGTATTTCTAAACTCAGGACAAAATTTAGAAACTATTAGCATGGGTATTTTTTTGGTGGTTGTAGATGTGTAACAGATTTTGGGGGTCAAAAGTTAGAAAAGTGTGTTTGTTTCAATTTTTTCCTCATATTTTATAAATTTTTTTTATAGTAAATTATAAGTTATGATGAAAATAATTGGTATTTTTAGAAAAGTCCATTTAATGGCGAGAAACACGGTACTATAATATGTGTGGGTACAGTAATTGAGTAGAGGAAAATTACAGCTAAACACAAACACCGCAGATATGTAAAAATAGCCTTGGTTCCAAACGCGACAGAACATGAAAAAGTGATGTGGTAATTAAAGGGTTAAAGGGACATTAAACCCATTTTTTTTTCTTTCATGATTTAGAAACACAGCAATTGTACTTTTAAAACAAAGTTTCTAATTTACTTCTATTATCTAATTTGCTTCATTATTTTAATATTCTTTCTAAAAAGCATATCTAGATAGGATCAGATGCCTCATGTGATTGGCTCACCCATGTGCATTGCTATTTCTTCAACAAAGGATATCTAAAGAATTAAGCAAATTAGATAATAGAAGTAAATTGGAATGCTGTTTAAAATAGTTTTCTTATATGAATCATGAAAGAAAAAATATTGGGTTTAATGTCCCTTTAAATAATGTTCCTCTTGGTATTTTTTTTTATTTTATTACTCTCATTCCTTGCTTTCCAAATAGGAAAAGTTTTGACCTTAATACTGGGATTCTGAAAAAACACTGGTATTAATTTAGATTAACAGGGGTCTACAGTATCTCCAAGAAGAATACTATTTCATAAACCAATACTCAATGTTCCACCCCAATCCATATAGAAATAGTTTTCTAGATTATGGATTCCCAAACCTCTACTATGTTTGCCTTGAAATAATATTTTTGTTACCTACCCTTAGGAGTTTTTCTTCTGTCCCAAATTGATTTGCTAATCACTTTTTGCAACAATGATTATAGTATGTAGGAGGAATGTGTATAGTAAAAGGCTTTTATACATACTCTCTTAATATTTTCAAAAGTTAATTTGTAAATCATATTTAAAAGAGGCCTGCTAACAATAAATACTTAATTTTTTGTGGAGCACCAATTTAAAAAGGCAGATTAGTTTGGACTGTCCCACCATTCTGGGCTAGATTATAATGTGGAGAGTTATTTAACACTCACGCTCGAGCGTAAACTGCGCTAGAAGCTTTTTGTGCACTAACTAGAGGTCCAAGTTATCCTTCCCTGTAGTCATTCTGCCCAACCCGGGTCTTACCCGCAGTTCCCTGGAAACTGGGGTGGCGGCGGAGACTGGCGGGACAAACCACTAGCCGGGAGCACTGTCACTGGGAACTCCATTTACCTATCCTAGCGCTAATTTTGGGATTATGTTGAAACCTTGCTGGGCTATGGACTGGGGGTGGTTATTGTGAGGGAGCCCCATGGGGAAACCCACTATTCACAAACCATCCAATCAGGGGTTTTGTAACCGCGGCTATGGATCTCCTTCTCGGCTCCCATGATGGACCACAACCGGGACCCTTTACCCTTTACTGTGGTTCGGGCCCCTGACTATGGATCAGAGTGCTTTGTGGACTGTATCATCAGGGGAACCTAGAGCAATCCAATGGTACCCAGAGATTGCCGCTGCTCACTTGGGATCCCCCAAATCAGAGACATTTATAGTATGTCACTATGGTATGTCACTTACTATGGTGACCAGATTCTGGTGCAGAGACTGTCTGGACAGGGTATTGTGTGTTAATGGGATTACGATTGTTATCAGATTATCTTGTGTTTTACTCCAACATTGATCTTGTCTGATTGCTTGGGTATTTGCTATGGTCACTTTCTTCTAAAGATGATTTATGTTGTTCCTGGTCGCAGGGTCCCTGGGATCGTCCTGAGATTAGGAAGCACAGCTAAAGTCGCTGGTTATCCGTCACAAATATCAAATGTGACAGTGTAGAGGGGGCATGTTTTTAAAGCATTTTATCGCATCTCAATAAAAATGGTTTTCTGTTTTACTAATAGTTTCAATAATAAATATGTAAACTAAGTTTCCACTGTACCATTCAGTAGATTTCCTTAGAATTGCTTATCATAACTCATGAGGTCTACAACAGTATTTCCCAACTACCAGTCCACAGGACCCTTAAACAGACCACATATACTTATATATATATATGATGGGTGAGCTGATTATTTCCCCTGTGCTCTAGTTAAAAATATAATGAAACATGTGGCCTGTTTTAGGGTCCTGAGGAGTGAGGACTGGGTTTCGAGAAACACTGGTCTACATTAGAAACTCCTGGCAATGTTTCCCATTAAAATATAGGCTACTTCCCATAGGAATGCCATGAAACTTCATTGAATGGCTATATATTCACTATGTATGTAATCACCATTGTTAATAAAGAAAGCATAGTAGCTGCGGGGATTGTGGGTATATTGTACATGTAAATGCAGTTTATTATATATTTATTATACTGTAAAATGATATATTATGTATTTAATATACCATTTTGTTATTTAAATATATATATATTTTATCTTTTGGTGTGTTCTTTTCTTTTTAGGAAAACAATTGTGTTTACCTGATATTAAATCACAAAGTAGACAGTAGCCGCAGCTTTTTCATTTTTACCAAAGTGCATACTTTCAGATTTACTGACCCAATCAGCAGCAGTGCCCCGTGGGTTCCTAGTAGAGCATCTACTGTGTGTTTAATCCTTTTGAGGCGGGTTAAATACACAGTAGACCAGGGCCAATACTCAAAAAATACATGCCAGATTTAAGCATGCAATTTTTAGACTACAATGGCCCTTTAAATAAATGTTTATTAGAGTGTGGTTGCACAATATTAGGAGTAAACCTATTTAGAACTGTGTAAAGTTAACTTTGATAACTTTTCTATTGCAATTACAGTATACCCAAATGCCTTTTTTTAAATGAACGTGTCCTGGATACTGCGAATGTATTAGAAAAGAGAAAAGGCACTTTGGTACAACACGAACGAAAAAGCCACTGACTTACCCCCCTGTCTTATATCGGATTTTAATATCCAGTAAACAAAATTTAATCTTTAGGGGATAATGATACCCAATTTTTCTTTCATGATTCAGATAGCGCATGCAAACTTAAGCAACTTTCTGATTTACTCCTATTATCAGTTTTTCTTTGTTCTCTTGGTATCTTTATTTGAAAAAGCATGGATTAGGAGCTGGCCCATTTTTAGGTTCAGCCCCCTGGGTATCCCTTGCTGATTGGTGGCTACATTTAGCCACCAATCAGCAATCGCTATCCAGGTCACTGAAACCAAAAATAATAGGAGTAAAATTAGAAAGTTGCTTAAAATTGCATGCCCTATCTGAATTTGTGTAATAAAAAAATTGGGTTTTCATATCCCTTTAAAAGAAAGAACACCAAAAATTGAAAAGACATTTATATAAATGATGAAATTACTTTAAATACATACTATACTATATTACAGTATAATACATACATATAACAACACATATGCATCTGTACCATTATACCCCCAACCCTCCCAATTCAAATGTTTTATTAGTCATGTACTAGTTTTACAATTGTATTCTAACAAAAGAGGTAGAGTTTAGCTGACACATGTAAATTGCATTGCCTTTCAATACTGTTCTAAAGGGAAGATTTACATTAGACCATCACTGCAGGTAGCGATGCAGCCTTTAACATTTTGCCAGTATAACCTCCCACAGAGAAGTATATTAAAATGCCTCTTAGCAAGACTGCCTTCAAAAGTCATTTCAGTCCCTTTATTACGTTTCACTGCAGATCTTGATCACTATACAGATCCCTTTATAACATAGCTCTATGTTCACAATGCTTTTAGCATTGGGGCCTTAGGTGCTTAAAGGGACAGTATTCACAAATGTTCATATAACTGCATGTAATAGACACTACTATAAAGAAGAATATGCACAGATACTGATATAAAAATTACAGTGTAAAACCTTTCAAAAGCTTAATTAGAAGCTCCCCAGTTTAGGCTGGGACACCAAATATAAGTGGCTTAGAAAAAAAGAATAGCAGACCACTACTTCCCTCCCCTGCATATGAAAAGGCCCATTACACAGCCAGGAGTCTGTAGACATCAATATACATCTAAAAATGTTGGGGCTTGGTTAGAGTCTTAAATCAGCACAATGTTATTTAAAAAATAAGCAAAACTATACATTGTTACAAAACCCACTCCCAGATGGGCTATATAAATGGACAAAAAAAAACATTTATGCAAAGAAAAATGTATTGTACAATGTCCCTTTAATACTTGGAAACGTGACATATCTCTGGTTTGGTAAGTGTAAATAAAATGCCATCTGCAAATAAGGAGATCTTATAGGTTGATTTTCCAAATGAAACTACATAAATATTACTATCAAAGCTTCAATGCTATATGCACATAGAGGGGGTTGACAAAGGTACTTTTGCTTTGAAATGGTTTGAAAGAGTTCCACCAAAGAGTTCCATTTAGTAGAATTCTGGCATTCGGAAAAGAATAAAAAGAGAAGAACTTTCCTAAAATTGCCTCTCCAAAACCCCCTTTTCTCAAGGGTCATTCTCAAGAATTCCAAGAACTCACATGGTTGAACTCTTTAGCTGCATTAGTTGAGGGTAACACAGTGGGGATGTCAAACTACCTTGTATAATGGTTTAAATATAATACTCTTACATGGTATCTTTGCCTACTCGTTTAGATAACACACCTGTTTGGTCTCCATGTATGATGATTAGTATGAAGTTGTTAATTCTATTCGTGATTTAATTCTTTTTATGGAAAAACATTAACATCTGAGAAATCAGATGGGTCTATAATTGGAAATTAATTCAGCAGACTTGCCTGGTATAAGCTTGTCTAGGATAAATTTAATATAACTTTATTAGAATTTATTTCCTGAAATAACAATAATAGATGGGGAGATAATATTTCTCAATATTTGTATATATTTTTATTAACTGATAGAGAAACCATCAGGACTCATTTACTTTAAAGGAACAGTCTACTTGAAAATTGCTATTGTTTAAAAAGATAAACAATCCCTTTATTACCCATTCCCCAGTTTTGCACAACCAACACGGTTATATTAATGCACTTTTTATCTCTGTGATTACCTTGAATCTAAGCCTCTGCAGAAAGCCCCTTATCTCTGTGCTTTTTACAAACTTGCATTTTAGCCAATCAGTCCCGGTTCTTGTATAACCATTATCATTCTTCACAGAAGTGAGCACAATGTTATCTACACGGCACACATGACTAGCACTGTCTGGCTGTTGTGAAAGATTTAAAAAGCTAATAAAAAGCACTGAGATAAGAGGTTATAAAGCATATAAATATAGCAATGTTGGTTTTGCAAAGCTAGGGAATGGGTAGTAAAGGTGTTATCTATCTTTTTAAACAGTAAAAAAAATCAAGTGGAACAATGTCCCTTGTACTGACTAAATTATTCTTTTTTACATCTGTTGGCTTATCTAGTAAAAACTCCTAATCTTTATTTTATCTCTACCGCAGATGCTAATTATAGACAGATATTGATTAAACAATCACTATGTAGCAGGTTTAGGCTTCTGAAGTCTGGAGTATGTATTATAAACTCTCACAGGAATTAGAAAAATAACAGTTTTACAGGAAAGGGGGGTAATATACATTATTTAAAAACGGCAAAGTATTTTACAATGTATATTTAAAACCTTTTATGGGGAAAGTTTTCATTCGAAAAACATACGATTATTTGATAAAACTACAAAAATTGTATATTTAGATGAATTAATTATAACCATAATTGATATTGGTTCAAAAGATATTATAATATGTTAATGTCTGTGTAAATATGGCTATACAGTGATATGTGAGAAATTTCAATCATTTTAATTGTATTATTATGATTATTGTTACAGAGTGACAAGCACAATAATTTAAGGTGCAGCTGGAAATGGGCCAAGAGGGTCACACAAAGGTCAAGCAGGTTAAACGATATTACAGTAGAATTGTATCACCAAGAAGTGCATAATCAAAAGACAATGCAATAGCACTTACTAGATTTACGTCAACGTATTCCCCCGTAGACTTCAATGGAGCACAAAAAGTAGAAAAATATAACACCCATACTTGCGCGCAAACTTGATCACTTTACTTAAGTGCGCTAACCCAACATGACATAGCAGAATATGTTCTATTTATTCTTAAATACATATTTCTATATATCTGATGTTTTTTTTGGTAAAATATATATCTCTACCTATAAATATATATGATTATATATAGGTATAAATATATACAGATATTTATAGGAATATGTATTTAAAAATACTTAGAACATATTAAAACCAGGCAGGACAAACTGTTCCAAAAGGGAACAGCCTTTTGGAACAGTTTGTCCTGCCTGGTTTTACAGGAGTCTTAGGACCTGCTTTCTGGCTACACTTTCCAAAACCATCAAACTTCAGTGTGACTACTTGCAACTCCAGCTGAGGAGAAACAACACTCTGGGAACACCGGATAGAGGCAATACAACCAGCAAACTTCAGCGCTGACTACATCCGGTACAGACCTGCCACCCAGCCAGCTGGTTTGCTGTAAATACCAGCCTGCCTCTGCCGGCACAAGAGAGTGCCGCCCTGTTTGTGAGTACCCTTATTCTGTCGCTAATTGGATTTTCTTGGTTTTATTGACCTACACATGTGGCGCCTCTGTGTTTGTTCTTATCTCATCTTTACAGAAGCACATCATCACCTTGGGTGACCACAGAGAGCTGCCTATCTAGTGTTGGGAAGTTGAAGACTCCCTTTGGACTTTTCCTCCGGCTTTGTTTGGCTGGTTCTTATATATACTTTTAATTTTCTCTTATTTTATGGTTATATTGTTTTATTGTTATACTCATATTTGTCAATTGTGCATCATCTGTCTCATTTTTTATTATCATTACACCAGTGTATTCATTGTTATTTTAACCACATAAATTTTATATATATAGAGAACCACATTATACTATATATACCCCACGCCTGTTAGCGCCTCCTATAGAAGCACTGTGATTCTTTTATCACTGTCACTTCTTTATCCAGTTATAATAATATACTTTTAACCTCTGTGATTATCTTGTATCTAAGCCTCTGCAAACTGCCCCTTTATTTCAGTTCTTTTGACAGACTTGCAATTTAGCCAATCAGTGCCTGCTCCCAGATAACTTCACGTGCACGGGCACAGTGTTATCTATATGAAATACGTGAACTAAAACCCTCTAGTGGTGAAAAACTGTTAATGCATTCTGAAAAGAGGTGGCCTTCAAGGTCTAAGAAATTAGCATATGAACCTCCTAGGTTAAGCTTTCAACCAAGAATACCAAGAGAACAAAGCAAAATTGGTGATTAAAGTAAATTGGAAAATTGTTTAAAATTACATGCTCTATCTGAATCATGAAAGTTTATTTTGGCCTAGACTGTCCTTTTAATACAAGAAGTTATAATGTGTTAAATAATCACTTTTTAAGGATATATTAAGATGTGGAAATAATTGATGGTGAAACTGAAATTATGGTTGTCTGCTGCCCCCTAAGGGATTAAAACTAGTATGACAGCCAAATAAATGAACTATTGGAATACATGCAGAGCCAGATGAGCCAATCAGGGAGGTGTCTCCCAAATAATCAATCAATGCTCAAATCCGTTAAGGGCAGACCAGGGACAAGTTCCGAAGGGCCTATCATATTGTTTTACCGATGATTAGAATAATAAAGGGGGGGTGACTATTTGTGAATTTTTTACTTATAACTTGATGTGTTGGAATCCAGTTACTATAAGCAAAACTGGGCTACCTTTTATTATCCATATTGCAATACCTTTATTTATATGAGGTGAAACAAGAAGTTCTGGAAGCTGAAATATCGATTGGTTATTTTTGGTGAAGTATACGCGATTGATAAATATATATAATATTTAAATCAAAGGTATTTGGTAACTATAACTAGATTGCAGTTAATAATTTTAAAAGGGCACAATTTGTATTTTAAGTTATATCTATAGTCCTGTGTAATCTTAACTAGTCACTATTGCTAAATAATTTATTTGCTAAACAAAGGTCCTTTGTATTTCATATTTCTAAGTCAGGCCAATTATTGTAAGTAAATCTCTCTGGTGTGTATTAAGTTATTTGCTATATATATATACTATATATATATATATATATATATATATATATATATATATATATATATATATATATATATATATATATATAATATATATATATATACATATATATATATATATATATATATATATATATATATATATATATATATATATATATCATATATATATACATATACATACACACATACATATATTTTAGAATTTGCCTTACTGCTGCTAAAGAATTTATTTCAGCTCAGAGACATTGGCATAGGAATTGGTTGTTTGCACAAATAATATATATAATTTCTGATATTTTAAATTAGAGCTATATAGGATGAATTGTAGGCTAAATAAGTTAGTAGTGTTGGTCTGAAAGTTAGTGACCCATACTTTGGTATTTCATTGTGGTGAGGTAATGCAATTCAGTTGTGAATAAGGTTAATTCTAATGGTACATTTGGTTTGTTTTGTAAAGAATATTGTTTAAACTTGTATAGTTTGATTCATATCTGGTTTTCCATAAATATAATTCAATGTGTTTATAAATTTAACTAATATAAAGAATTTAGGAATTTATATTAATTTTAATTGTTTTGTATATGCATTTTATTGGGGGTTTGTTTTGAAGAATAATTATTAAATATATTGTATTATAACCCGGCCATATACTGACAATGAACATACAGGAATCCCCTTGGGAGATAACATAAATATGCAGGTAATATAGTCCATGACAGTTAATTAACATATAGGCAAATAAGTACCATGAATGCTAAATACAGGAATATAATAATGTAGCCAACTGTCTAAAAAAAGAAGAAAAAACAAACAAACAATTTCTGGTCCTCAGTTTTCCATCTCTATAATGTAAATATATGCATTACAATTTTATAGTTTATAATTCCTTCACAAAATATGCTAGATTCCTCAGTTTAATATTCCACTACATCTCTATATAACAATTTGTTCAACCTTTAGCACTTCATGTATTTTTCTCTTTTTTTTAACCCCCCCCCCAAACAAGACACACACAAAAAGGAAACCCACAATATATCCTTCTCTTAGCACCACGCAACCCACACCTCCCCTCACCCTCTAGTCAAGGAATTCATTGTTTGCACCTGAAAGGTGCAATCAACTGCACTTGTATTTCTTTAGGTAGCTTAAAATTACGTTCTTCCATTTGTAGAAGAACCGTTTAATTTGGGGTTCTGAATTTACTGAGGTGTCCAATTGCTCCATTATCTAATTTTTAAGTTTCTGGAGAAATTCTGTCAAACTAGGGGCTTTATAAGATCTCCAGTATTTAAGGATCAATAATCTACCGACCATAATTATAGCGTTTAATTGGTGAGCGATTTTGAAGGAGTTTTCATTTTGGCTGTCTTAAAAAAAAAAAACGAGATTATCCGTTATTTGTGTATGGTTTTGGTTAATTTTATTTAGTGCTGGGGGTGTGTGAGGTGGTGCTAGATCAGACTCAACTTGCTTCCCCAAGTCTCATATACTCCCAATATCAGAAATATGTGCAGGAAAAAAGGTAGGTGGGGAGCGCTCAAGAGAGAGCCGTGAGTTGGACTTCTATGTGAAGAATCAATTAGAAATGTGCATATACATATATTTATATATATATATGTGGATATTCAATAATATCTTTATATTCAAATGTGTGGATGTGTGGTAAAGATCTTCTAGTTTTAATTTCAAAAAATATATCTAGTGGCAACAATAGGATAGTTATGTTGCAATGCAATTGTATGTTTACCAATAGAAGTATATTGGAGTGAATGTGTTCTAAAGCTGTGAGGCAAGATTTCTTGTGAAGACACAGGTGTGCGAGTATGGTGGATTATAGGCAGTGTGAATGGAGTAAGTTATTACCTCCTATATACACTATATATGATAGGAATGTGGTATACCTCCTGTTAATATACCGATTACAACAATTCAGTATATTAACAGGAGGTATACCACATTCCTATCATATATAGTGTATATAGGAGGTAATAACTTACTCCATTCACACTGCCTATAATCCACCATACTCGCACACCTGTGCCTTCACAAGAAATCTTGGTTAATTTTATTTACCTGATAATTAATCTTATGCCAATATTTCTTTATTTTAGGACAGTTCCAGAAACAATGATGAATATCCGCTTTTAATGTTTTACATTTGTGGCAATGAGCTCCTCATTTATCTCATCTAGGCTTGATGTTTGGTGTAATATATAGTCTGTTTATAAGTTTAGTGTGCTATTCTCTCCATGAGGAGAAGGAGAGTGTGGCTGTATCTGTGAGTTTAAAGCTTTTGTAGATGTTTTCCGGTGGAACTTGTCAGGTGTCTGCTATTTTGTGCACATTAACTTATCCATGGGAACTCATAACTATTTTATATAGTAGACAGATAGAGTATTTGCCTGCTTTGAATAGATTCAGTGCAGGTTCTAAAATAAGCCCAGGCCTTCCTCCTCTACATTATTATATACGATTTCCTGGACATGATGTCGGGTCTGCAAGAAGGTAAAAATTTCTCTATTCAGAATACCGAAGTCTTGTTTTAAGTCATAAAATGTCTTACATCTCACTGACCCCTTTTCTGTAAACTGGTGTATATATTCTAGCCCTTTTGAGGCCCAATCTTTAAAAAAAAATTGAATTTAACGCTGGAGTAAAATTAGGATTACCAGTAGTAGATAAATATTTAAAAAAACATGGGTTAATATGTAAAATTTTCAATAATCTTTGCCAAGCCACAATCACATTTTGAATAACGGGTAATTGTTTAACTTTAATAAGTCACTTATCAGGAGTACAGTGAAGGAGAGTCCTAAGTGAGTATGGCTGTACTAAGTTTTCTTCTAGAGGATAAACTGCATACAAATCTATTCCAGTTAACCAGTCCATAACGGTCTTTCCAATACCTACTAGATTATATATTTCAATATCTGGTAACGCAAATCCCCCGTCAGTTCTAAATAATGAAAGTTTTTTTAAACGCAATAGCCTTCCATTTTTCCCCCCTTAAAAATTGTATGCATGTCTGTGTAAAGGCATTTAAATCCTTTCTTTTTATCATTATTGGGAGGTTTTGCATTAAATATAGTAGTTTAGAGAATATCACCATTTTTATTGTTATTTTTGCCTGTTAAAGTTAATTTAAATTTGGCACAATTTTCCAGATCATGTTTTATTTTACAAAAAATAGGGGGATAGTTAAGCTCATGCCAGTCATTGATATCCATGGATAGTTTAATGCCTAAGTATATAAAGGCATCTGTTGCCTCTTTAAACTCTTTAGCCAAAAAAAAAATCAGTTTGGGATGTGTTCACTTTGTAGCCTGAAAAGGCACTAAAGTCCTGTAATATTTGGGTTAAAACTGGGATATTTTTTCCAGTATTTGTCATTAGGACCAATAAGTCATCTGCATATAGTAGAGTCGAGGCCCTTCTTGTCCCCAATTTAATCCTGCCAATCTCTTTCCTCAGGCAAATTGCTAAAGGCTCTAAGGCCAAGATAAATTAGTATGGAGAGAGTGGGCACCCTTGTCTCAAACCCTTATGTAGCAAAAAATTAGCTGAGGGGGTATCATTAACCCTTTGAGTGCTAAGCATATTCCCACCTGGGTGCTAAGCTGTTTAAGGTTTTTTTTATTTTTTATTTTTGAAATATTTTTTTCCCAGATCCCCAAGACTTACACTGTTGGAAAAGTTAGGCGATTACCTTTCCATCTGTGGGTCTTGGGGGTCTGTAGCTGCTTAGATATCTGAGATACAGGCTTCTAAGCAGCATGACCCCTTTTCCTATACTTAACATTGTCATTTTGTTAGTAAAGTTGTGCGGTGACGTCATTATGCCATTGCGCATGACATCACCACGCAAAACGGGAAACCCCAACGATGCATGTCACTATACAGGCACGATCGCCGGGGTAGGAGCGGGTGGGAGCCCCCAGATCTCCCTCAAGGTGGGAGAGTGTTAGCGACAGCTCTGAGCCGTCGTTAGCACCAGAGTGAGAAACTCTGCGATGCTCAGAGTCGTCGTTAGCACTTAAAGGGTTAATCAAAATAGAGGAGTTGGAGCAATTATAACTTAAATGAATAAAGTTCAAGAAGGGCCCTTTCGACCCCATACTTTGGTACTGGTCCCAAGTAATGGAGTCAAAGGCCTTCTCCATGTCTATAGAGATTATTGCTGCATCCGGACCCTTTGTAGAGTTTCTTTTCTGTGTGTGTGATTGATAGATATTTAAAATCAATTGGAGTTTCCTGAAGTTACGAGAAGAGATTCTGCCAGGTATAAAGACGACCTGATCCTTTTGTATAAGGGGATCAATAACTGATTTAATCCTGTTTGCTAAAATACTCATAAGAATCTTGTAATCTATTCAATAGTATGATTGGTCTGTAAGAGCCGATCTCTTCTGCATCTTCTGGGTCTTTCTGAATCATGGTGCTGAACCTAAAATGGGCTGGTTGCTAAGATTTACATTCCTGCTTTTAAAATAAAGATAGCAAGAGAACGAAGAAAAATTTATAATAGGAGTAAATTAGAAAGTTGCTTAAAATGTCATGCTCTATCTGAAGTATGAAAAAAAAATTTGGGTTCAGTGTCCCTTTAAGCTTTACATTCCTACTTTTTAAATAAAGATAGCAAGAGAACGAAGAAAAATTGATAATAGGAGTAAATTAGAAAGTTGCTTACAATTGTATCCTCTATCTGATTCATTAAAGAAAAAAATTGGGTTTAGTGTCCCTTTAATGGCTGTTCAGGTTTCCCCTCACAGATCAGGAGAGGGGACTACACACAGGATCATGTGATCACAGATCCACCCCTTCTTTGTCTAAATGGAAGTTAAAAACCCTAGAATCTAAAAGATGTTCACTGCCACCCATGAACAAAAGCCCTTGTGAAGTGTGTGTAGTCTGACTTTAAAGGACTTTAAAACCATGTATTTTTTGGCAAATACTGCTTGTTCACATAATAAACAATAAAATATGCATTTCCAATTTTGTAAAAATGAGCACAGTACTTGTTTTGTTAACAGGAAGAAAAAGGTTTATTTTTAACACTTAAGAACTTCAAACATATTGAGTCAATTTACTTCAAATTTGTAACATTTCCTGTAACTGAGGGTGCCCACATAACTACCAAAAGAAAATTCTCAAGCACCTGAGAAGCATGGTTTAACTGTCCTGCATACAGGCGCTCTCCCACCTTCACGTACAAACCACTGTGCACTTTCCCATCTTTACACACATAAAGGCATTCTCTTATGTGCACCTAACAGGTGCTCTGACACCCTTACTTAAAAATCCCAGGTACTCCCTTCTTCACCCCAACAAGAGCAGGTGTTCTCACCATTACATACACTCCCCCAGGTAGGGCTGCCAGATGTCCCCCACATCTATACTGAACAACCAGCATGTGATATATATAGAGGGATATTTGTGTTCATGATCAGACTTAGGGGTCTATTTAACAAGGGCCGAATGGCCCCTGTTCCCCTTGTTTCCGCGCGACTAAACGCATACGCCGCCTCTGAGGCGGTGTATAGCAATCTGCCCGATCATGTACGATCTGGCTGATTGACACCCCCTGCTAGCGGCCAATCGGCCGCGAATCTGCAGGGGGCGGTATTGCACCAGCAGTTCACAAGAACTGCTGGTGCAATGATAAATGCAGACAGCGTATGCTGTCGGCATTTATCGATGTGCAGCGGACATGGTTTCATGCGCGACATGGATCATGTCTGTCCGCACATATATAAATAGACCCCTTAGAATGTGTAGGCAGTAGATCGAATCTATATTTATATATGCCAATTCCAGAATTTAGATGAGACCTACAGCTCTGAAGCCCATCTGCTGTATGCCAAAATCAGGTCTTAGATTGGACCTCAACATTTAAGTGTCCAGTATTTGTTACATATATTTTAGTGGACAGCCAGTTGAAATACTCGACTGTTCTGGTAAATACTGGACACCTGGCAACCCTATCACTAGATGGTCTTCCACACACTCCCAGGCAGTGTCCCACCCATAGGTGGTTCTAGACCATAACATGTCAGTGTGCGGAAAGCTAAATATAAAGGCTACGGGGCATCAATAAACACTTTGGGGTTGATTTATCATTTGTCAAGCAGACATGATTTGTTATAGAAAATCATGTCTGCTCGACATTGCTAAATGAAAAGCTTGTGCAATGGTGCTGCCTGCTCACTGGCGGCCAATCAGCCGCTAGCAGGGGCTGTCAATCATCCCGATCGTATCAAATTGAGATGATTTCAAACCGCCACCTAAAGGGTGGCGGACAGTATAAGGAGCTTACGACCGCTGCTTCTTAACTTTCGTTTCAGGCAAGTCTGCAACAATGGACCTCTGAATCATAAATGGAGCCCTTTGAGATTGGAATACAAAATAATTAATTTTGCATAGTAAGCTTTGCCATATACTTAAATTATTTATTTTGCTTCCTTTTCTTGTAATTTAAGTCTGTGGATTTTCCAGTCCTGAAAACTGAGAGCACATGACAGTTTAACCTATCATTTCTGATGAAGCCAAACAATGGAGATTAGCAAACACAATGAAAGTGTCAAGCCTAGTTTTCTCCAGACTCAAATCCGAATTGTGGTGGGTGGAGTGTGATCACTGAAAAACAAATGCAGCAAACAAGGTGTTAATCTGTCTAATAATGATCAGATGATGTCAACCTATTGTGCATACTAATATTTAATTAGAAGGTGCTCAATGTCACTGAATTCTTCTTATCTTTCCTTGACCATTCTCTTCTTGCGCTGCATAGACCCCCCTGCAATGCACCCTGACTAGAATGCCATTTTTAAAGCAAGTTCCTTGGTGGGTATTCCCATTATTATGGATGAAGATTTTTTTTTTTACGAAAAATAACATTTTAAAGAGTTCAGTTAGGTTTGTGCAGTAGTTTCTGGTATTGTTGTGTCAATATTGCCTCTAAATGTATTAATTCCTCTATATAATTAATGCTGGATTATTTAAAGTGATGGTAATCTCTACCCTTTATAAAAACAAATCTGGAATTTTAGTGATATTTTAGATGAAGTTTAATTCATCAGTTGTAATGAATGCGCTTTAACTTATTTTTCAATGTAGATAAGAAATTCAAGTTCCCTGTGCTTCACCACACACTTCAAAAGTAAATTTTTTGTGAGGTAAAGGATTGAATAGTCGTCCAATCAGTGCTCTCCCCTTTGGGCACCTTTTGTTGTAGCTAGAAAGCTGATTGGAAAAAAATTCAAAGCTTTAGCTCACAGAAAAAATGTCCTTTTGAAGTTGGCGGCGGAGCGATGGTTATTTTAATTTATAGCTATATTAAAATTTACTTTCAATCAGAAGATTGAATTTTATTTATGTTTTTTTATAAATATTGGATTACATCTTAATCCAAGACCATAAATACACTTAAAAAAGATATCAGAAAATTTACCTTTTTTTTTGCCTGAGTGACAGTGGTCTACAATATTTACCACTAAAGTAAAGAATGATCTTCAGAGAGAAATAATTTATCTCCAAACTGGTCCCATAACCTAATATAAAACCATTTCAGGGCTGGTTTATGCCTTTGTATCATAAGCTGGTATAATGGAATTGCCCCAGGCCAAAAGTTGCCTATTCTACTTTGACAAAAAACGGATTGATAAAAAGACACATTACACTGAACTGAACACACATATTCATCTATACATACATATGTATGGGTACATTATTGCAAGCTAGGTCTTGGCCCAGCACATTTATACTCTGTATTTTTGAGCAGGCTACCATTGTTAATGCAGAAACCACTGGCTAATGTTCATCTATTGCCTATTCAAAGACAACAGCATTTAATGGCCAAATATTGATAAAATAGGCACTTTGTATTATGTGTGTTTGTGCATATATTTTATTTCCATTTCCATTTTATTAACAAATACATTCATTTGTCATTTTTTAAAATGTATTTTGTTATATATACATATATATATATATTTTTTTTCTTGATTTTTTTTATTGTACGTATGACCAACTTAGAGCCAGATTTACAAGTAGCACGCTAACTTTTAACTATTTATTTATTTTAATAGAAGTTGAAAGTAAAATGTATGTGCGCGAGCAAAAGCCGACGTGTGCCCACACTTACTTCTTCTCCCCATACACTTTAATGGACAGTACAAACTGGGGAAAAACTAACATTTATTTCTTGTTCAATAACCCAACACAGCATTAGACCAACTGCGTAAACCTGAAGGTAGTTATGCATATTTTACATTCCAATGTTCTTTACATAGAAAAAAATGTATTTATATGTCTATATATATATGATTTTTTTTGTAAAATGTATATATCTATACCTATATATCTATATGAATATATATATATATATATATATATATTTAAAATACATAGAACATTTTCTCCTATGTGAAGAACATTGGAATATAAAATATTTACAGTAAAACACATTATTAAATATTACAATTAAATAAAAAATATTTTTCTTGTTTTTCAGGTATTTAAGTGGAAAGGGCTCCAAAGGCTATAGAGTGTTTTCTGGGGGGGGCGCTAACAGAATCAGGAGGTAGAATAAATACAAAGTTTGGATATCAAATATAAGAATTGGAGGCAGCTACAATGTAGAATAAAGCTATGCGTGTGAGACCCTCAAAGCTATTAGCTCATAGCTATTATAAAGACTGTGTAAAGAAAGGAAAAATAAACAGAGCGCCTCTACAATATGGCACTAAATATACACTATATGACCACTACTATAGAGTAAACAATCACAGTAATAGTGATAAATACATATGAAAGTAAGCTCATCCGTATGTAGAGAGTTACAACATAAAAATATGTGCACAAGTGCTATGCATATAGCTACACTGATCAGAAACTATAAACTGTCCCAAATATACATGTAAGACTCCAAACTCAGTAGACTGGGTCAATCAATCTACTCACTTCAATCATATGAGGTAAGGAAATTGTGGTATAAGGAGAGGGAGACATGTCCTGCGTAGTCGTACCGTCTTGTGAAAACTGGAGTAAGGAGAAACTTCTGTCTCACAATACAAAGGGCTAGATTTATTAACGCTGAGGCGTACAGGGGCGCGTATACGTGTGAGAACTTGCAGCCGTAGGGGCTTGATAAATCGATCTCAAAGTGTCTAGGCTCTCCCGACCTTGGGTTTTGCAGACTGTGCAGATCTACTGTAATCCAGTGTTTTCTGAGCTCTGTAGGAGTTTCCCCATACATGTGTATATATGTATTTATATGTGTGTATATGTATATAAATACACATATAAACAATCAATACATATGTATATTTACATACAAAGACATACTTAGACATGTATATGTATGTATGTCTATATATATATATATATATATATTATATACACACACATATATACATTACAGCCCTTTCCATCAAAATCACTTCATATACCATATACATTTTAACCCTTATAACTTTTTATTTTTAATATTCATATAAATAGTGTATATATGAGTGTAACACTTTATTTTAATGTATTTATGTTGTTTTCTGTGCAACTTTTTATTTAGCCCTAACCCTTTACGTGAGGACTTCAGTTGCACTAACCCAACAAGCGCAAATTTAGTTTGCACTTGTGTGGTTGTGTTTACTTCCATCTTGTAATGAGTGCAAGTTAAAGTGCTAACGTAAGTGAGCGACTTGTAATTTAGCCCTTAAAGGAACAGTCTAGTAAAAAAAAAAACCTTTCATGATTCAGAAAGGGCATGCAATTTTAAACAACTTTCCAATTTACATTTATCATTAAATTAGCTTTGTTCTCTTCCTTTTCTTTGTTGAAAGCTAAACCTTGGTAGACTCATATGCTAATTTCTAAGCCCTTAAAGGTCACACCTTATCTCAGTGCATTTTGACAGTTTTTCACAGCTAGACAGTGCTAGTTCATGTGTGCCATATAGATCACATTGTGCTCACTCCCGTAGACTTACTTATGAGAGGGCACTAATTGGCTTAAATGCAAGTCTGAACTGAAATAAGGGGGCAGTCTGCAGAAGCTTAGATACAAGGTTTATCACAGAGTATATTAATGTAACAGTGTTGGTTATGCAACGCTATATATATATATATATATATATATATATATATATATATATATATATATATATATATATTAGTTCAAATATATTTATATAAGTAAATATATGTTACACACAGCAGAGCTATACGAGATGCTATGTTGAAAGTAGGGGATTGCAGCACTCAGAATAACTTCTCAAAATCTAATATGTAGAAAAAAGCTGAAACATTGTATCAAAACAGAGGCTCACACACAGATGGTCCAATTAATGTGTAACACATTTATTAATACAAGTTATCCTAAACCTAAATGTGCCACTGCAGTGGGAAACCTGAATAAGTAACTATACTCATGAATGGTAGGTACAAAATAATGACATTCTCAATGTTGCACAAAATAAATCAATAAAACAAAGCATAGGGAATCAAAATGAAACTGTAACAAAAATGTCCCAAAGTAACAAAAAGTTCCACAAATATATTGGTTATGATGTAGAATCTTATTAGCAATAGCAACATATGAGCTCATCCAAAAACGGTACAGTTTTTTAAGAACCAGCTGACAGATTCGAGGTAAAAGCGTCCTCCTAAATCAGCAAACGTCAACAATGAGTGCTTGATAGTAACAACAGGCTTTTTCCAAAAGACGGCAAAAAAGGATAAAGGAAAACGTATACAACCTCTTCCAGGTAAGGATAGGTTCCAGGCAGCAAAGACCGGGTTTCTTTAGGCACAAACTTGAAGCATACATATGAAGTGAGCCATCCGGCTTCTGTCTCACCCAGATTTCTCGTCCGGTTCCTTAACACCTTTACTTGTGCAAGCTGAACTTCGAGATTCTTTACTGGGTAGATCCACTTTCAATTCGCCTCCGCCAAACTTTCTTCCAGAAACTTAGTGTTATCAATCAACACCAATCCAGGTACTTGCTTACTGCCGCTTAATTTTCAAATGACTGTGTCGACGCGCGTTTCGCCCCACAATGCTTTGCGTCAGGGCCTCGTCAGGACTGTCAGTCACAGGTGATATCTCCATTCATTTAAATCTGTTGCCAATGTTGCAGGAGTGGTTTAAGGCGTATACACACCAGCCAATGGGAAAGGCCATAGAACATCGCTATTATTTAGATTCCCATGCATATATTGACTAAAACAAAATATTACTATTTACATTGTTTAGGCAAAGTTAACAGACTAAAATGAATAGATATAATAGATGAGTTTAACACTATCAAAGGGACCAACTGGTGCTGAGCCTACGTTAGATTTGTTTTAAACACCTCTATAGTTAGATTGCTTTACATAACAAGTTTTAGGGTGATCAAAAAATTATTTTTATTAATATTTGGATGCACATTTTTATCTTCATACATGTATTTTGGCCTTATAAGGAATGAGAGGAATGACATAAAAAGGGAACATCTTTCAAGAAAGGAAGAGACGAGGGGGGAGGAAGAGGAGCAGAAAAAACAAAGAATATAACAATCGAAGAGAGGAGATATCCCCAGCGAGAACAGAGAGGGAGAGGGGGCAATATGAGACAAAGGCAAGGGAACAGAGGGAGGCCACAAAGGAGACCATATCAGGGCTATTAACCCCGACTGCATTTAAAGATGAGCTACAGATCATCAATCTTTCCTCGTTTAAATTAAAACTAACACATATTGAAGTTTTAAGAAAAGGCTTATCCTTTAGTCCAACCAACAAATTAAATAAATTTGACTTCATCAAAGATTTACATCTATTTGCGAGAAAACTAGTGTTACATCATATAATGCATCAATCTTCTGAAAATAAGAAAGACGAAGAGGCAATACTTGCCTTAAAATCCATTTTGGATGATAATGAGTCCACAACGGTTTCTGAGAATATAGGAATATTTAGATCAAATTTAAAGACAAAATCCACCTATATGTCTTCTATAGCACAGGTACCTGCTGTCTCGATGTTTGTAAAGGCTGTGGAAAAGGAGATTGAGCAGCTACCTGAAGAGTGGATTTTGTCTGATAATTTAACATCTGGTCAAAGAATGGCGTTAAAAGAATTATCCCAAGCGAAAGGGATAGTGTTTAAGCCAGCGGAGAAGGGCGGTAACCTAGTCTTGCTTGATGAATCTTTTTTACCTAAATGAAGCAAAAAGACAACTGTTGGACAGAACCCAGTATGAAAAACTTCCAAAAAATCCTCTGTCAAATATGAAATTAAAGCTTTATCATATTTTACAGGGAGCTAAAATGGAAGGCCTCATTTCCCCAGATGAGTTTAAGTTTCTAAATCTGGTGTGTCCAGTGATGCCTACCTTCTATACTATCCCGAAAATTCATAAAAACAAGTCTCATCCACCAGGGAGACCAATAGTATCGGGGATAGGGGGCATCAGTGAACACATCGGACAATATGTAGATTTTTTCTTAAGACCGTTCCTACTCTCCCTGCCCTCATATGTCAAGGACACCCCAGATCTCCTTCGAAAAATAGATGACATAACTGTCTCTACCCACACTATCCTTGTATCACTTGACGTCGAAAGTCTCTACTCCTCCATACCTCATGAGGTTGGGATTAGTGCAAGTGAACACTTTTTGAGATCTAGAGGCTCAGAAAGCAATAATCATACTGATTTTGTCATTTTGCTTTTAAGGTTTATCCTTGAGAACAATGTGTTTGAATTTGATGGCTCAATTTACAGACAGGTCAGGGGGACGGCGATGGGAGCCGTATGTGCACCCACTTATGCTTGTCTACACTTGAGGGCATGGGAGCTGGACATCTTTGAAAAGTTTGGTGAGGTGTTCAGTTCCCATGTGTCCCTTTGGCTTAGATATGTGGACGACATCCTTATGTTTTGGGATGGCCCCCTGACCTGTCTGTATGAATTTATAGACTCATTAAATAAGAATTCGGAACATTCTGCTGACACATGTATTCAGTGAGAAAGAATTACCTTTCCTGGATATTTGCATCAAAAAAGAAGGGAATAAGATAACTACTGAAAACCATCGAAAGAATACGGCAACAAACAGTCTATTAGAAGCTTCTAGTAGCCACCCTGAATCGCTCAAAAAAGGCATTCCCTTTGGACAATTGCTCAGATTGAAGAGAAATTGTTCTTCAAAAACAAAATTTGAGCATCATGCTCAAATTATGTGTGAAAAATTCATTGAAAGAGGATATTCAAATAAATTAATTAAATTCACCCTTGACAAAGTTTGGAAATTGAATAGAAATGATCTTCTATATTCAAATAAAGTCAGAGCTACAGCAGATAGCAACATAAGATTTATTACTACATTTAATTGCCAATGGCAGAATTTGAGAGACATTTTGTCTCGACACTGGCACTTGCTGTCATTTGATGAAAGAATTGCTGGAAAAGTGGGTAAAAGACCCCTCCTGACCGCAAAGAAATCTCCTAACTTAAAAGAGAAGTTAGTTAAAAGTAGATTTGTGAGGTCAGAACCCACAACTAACTGGTTGAATAAATACCAACAAGTTAAAGGCAGTTTCCCATGTGGACACTGTGTGTATTGCCCTTATATGCTGAAGTGTAAAACATTTTCGGCAAATACGGGCAAAAATTTTGATATAAGATGTTTTTCGAATTGCAACACAGTAGGAGTAGTGTATCTCTTACAATGTTCCTGTCCCCTGTTCTATGTTGGAAAAACAAAACGTATGTTCAAGGACAGGGTACAGGAGCATAGAGATGACATACTATATGAAAGAGATACGAGTGTCATTTTAAAGATACACACAATAGTAGCACTGTATCTTTAAAATTTGTTGGTATTGATCAGGGACTGACAAGTGGCAGAGGAGGAGACAATAATAAATGTCTTCTCAAAAAAGAAGCTAGATGGACCTATGTGTTAAAAACTGTGTCCCCATTTGGCTTAAATGAAAGAATTGAATTTAGGTCTTTCCTGGGTTAAAGAAAGGAGCAACGTGACTAATCAACCTAGGTAGTCCTAAACAGCACCAATTACATCTCAAAAGTTTTTCTTGAAAGATGATCCCTTTTTATGTCATTCGTCTCATTCCTTATAAGGCCAAAACACATGTATGAAGATAAAAATGTTCATCCAAATATTAATAAAAATAATTTTTTGATCACCCTAAAACTTGTTATGTAAAGCAATCTAACTAGAGGTGTTTAAAACAAATCTAACGTAGGCTCAGCACCAGTTGGTCCCTTTGATAGTGTTAAACTCATCTATTATATCTATTCATTTTAGTCTGTTAACTTTGCCTAAACAATGTAAATAGTAATATTTTGTTTTAGTCAATATATGCATGGGAATCTAAATAATAGCGATGTTCTATGGCCTTAAACCACTCCTGCAACATTGGCAACAGATTTAAATGAATGGAGATATCACCTGTGACTGACAGTCCTGACGAGGCCCTGACGCAAAGCATTGTGGGGCGAAACGCGCGTCGACACAGTCATTTGAAAATTAAGCGGCAGTAAGCAAGTACCTGGATTGGTGTTGATTGATAACACTAAGTTTCTGGAAGAAAGTTTGGCGGAGGCGAATTGAAAGTGGATCTACCCAGTAAAGAATCTCGAAGTTCAGCTTGCACAAGTAAAGGTGTTAAGGAACCGGACGAGAAATCTGGGTGAGACAGAAGCCGGATGGCTCACTTCATATGTATGCTTCAAGTTTGTGCCTAAAGAAACCCGGTCTTTGCTGCCTGGAACCTATCCTTACCTGGAAGAGGTTGTATACGTTTTCCTTTATCCTTTTTTGCTGTCTTTTGGAAAAAGCCTGTTGTTACTATCAAGCACTCATTGTTGACGTTTGCTGACTTAGGAGGACGCTTTTACCTCGAATCTGTCAGCTGGTTCTTAAAAAACTGTACCGTTTTTGGATGAGCTCATATGTTGCTATTGCTAATAAGATTCTACATCATAACCAATATATTTGTGGAACTTTTTGTTACTTTGGGACATTTTTGTTTCAGTTTCATTTTGATTCCCTATGCTTTGTTTTATTGATTTATTTTGTGCAACATTGAGAATGTCATTATTTTGTACCTACCATTCATGAGTATAGTTACTAAGGCCTAGATTTGGAGTTTGGCGGTAGCCGTGAAAATCAGCGTTAGAGGCTCCTAACGCTGGTTTTAGGCTACCTCCGGTATTTGGAGTCACTCAAAAAAGGGTCTAACGCTCACTTTTCAGCCGCGACTTTTCCATACCGCAGATCCCTTTACGTCAATTGCGTATCCTATCTTTTCAATGGGATTTTTCTAACTCCGGTATTTAGAGTCGTGTCTGAAGTGAGCGTTAGAAATCTAACGACAAAACTCCAGCCGCAGAAAAAAGTCAGTAGTTAAGAGCTTTCTGGGCTAACGCCGGTTCATAAAGCTCTTAACTACTGTGCTCTAAAGTACACTAACACCCATAAACTACCTATGTACCCCTAAACCGAGGTCCCCCCACATCGCCACAACTCGATTAAATTTTTTTAACCCCTAATCTGCCGACCGCCACCTACGTTATCCTTATGTACCCCTAATCTGCTGCCCCTAACACCGCCGACCCCTATATTATATTTATTAACCCCTAATCTGCCCCCCACAACGTCGCCGCCAGCTACCTACACTTATTAACCCCTAATCTGCCGTCCGCACGCCGCCGCCAGCTACATTATCCCTATGTACCCCTAATCTGCTGCCCTAACATCGCCGACCCCTATATTATATTTATTAACCCCTAACTTGCCCCCCACAACGTCGCCGCCACCTACCTACAATAATTAACCCCTAATCTGCCGACCGAAAAGAGCCGCCAGCTACATTATAACTATGTACCCCTAATCTGCTGCCCCTAACACCACCAACCCCTATATTATATTTATTAACCCCTAACCTGCCCTCCCTAACATCGCCGACACCTAACTTCAATTATTAACCCCTAATCTGCCGACCGAATCTCGCCGCTATTCTAATAAATGGATTAACCCCTAAAGCTAAGTCTAACCCTAACACTAACACCCCCCTAAGTTAAATATAATTTTAAACAGCCAATAGAATGCGAGCTCAATCTGATTGGCTGATTGGATCAGCCAATCGGATTGAACTTGATTCTGATTGGCTGATTCCATCAGCCAATCAGAATATTCCTACCTTAATTCCGATTGGCTGATAGAATCCTATCAGCCAATCGGAATTCAAGGGACGCCATCTTGGATGACGTCCCTTAAAGGAACCGTCATTCTTCAGTTGGACGTCGCCGGATGAAGATGGGTCCGCGGTGGAGGTCTTCAGGATGGAGCCGGTCCTCATCGGATGAAGATAGAAGATGCCGCTTGCAAGATGATGGTTGCCGGTCCGGATCTACTCTTCTTCCCGAATAGGATGAAGACTTTGGAGCCTCTTCTGGACCTCTTCAGCCGCCGGAAGATGGATCGCCAGCCCCCGCTTGGGTTGGATGAAGATTTTGGAGCCAGGACGGATCGGTGAACCTGGTATGGTGAAGACAAGGTAGGATGATCTTCAGGGGCTTAGTGTTAGGTTTATTTAATGGGGGTTTGGGTTAGATTAGGGGTATGTGGGTGGTGGGTTGTAATGTTGGGGGGGGTTTGTATGTTTTTTTTACAGGCAAAAGAGCTGAACTTCTTGGGGCATGCCCCGCAAAGGGCCCTGTTCAGGGCTGGTAAGGTAAAAGAGCTTTGAACTTTAGTAATTTAGAATAGGGTAGGGCATTTTTTATTTTGGGGGGCTTTGTTATTTTATTAGGGGGCTTAGAGTAGGTGTAATTAGTTTAAAATTGTTGTAAGATTTTCCTTATGTTTGTAAATATTTTTTTATTTTTTGTAACTTAGTTCTTTTTTATTTTTTGTACTTTAGTTAGTTTATTTCATTGTAGTTATTTGTAGATATTGTATTTAATTAATGTATTGATAGTGTAGTGTTAGGTTTAATTGTAGGTAATTGTAGATATTGTATTTAATTAATTTAATGATAGTGTAGTGTTAGGTTTAATTGTAACTTAGGTTAGGATTTATTTTACAGGTAATTTTGTTATTATTTTAACTAGGTAACTATTAAATAGTTATTAACTATTTAATAGCTATTGTACCTGGTTAAAATAATTACAAAGTTACCTGTAAAATAAATATTAATCCTAAAATAGCTACAATATAATTATAATTTATATTGTAGCTATATTAGGATTTATTTTACAGGTAAGTATTTAGCTTTAAATAGGAATAATTTATTTAATAAGAGATAATTAATTTCGTTAGATGTAAATTATATTTAACTTAGGGGGGTGTTAGTGTTAGGGTTAGACTTAGCTTTAGGGGTTAATACATTTATTAGAATAGCGGTGAGCTCCAGTCGGGAAGATTAGGGGTTAATAATTGAAGTTAGGTGTCGGCAATGTTAGGGAGGGCAGATTAGGGGTTAATACTATTTATTATAGGGTTAGTGAGGCGGATTAGGGGTTAATAACTTTATTATAGTAGCGCTCAGGTCCGGTCGGCAGATTAGGGGTTAATAAGTGTAGGCAGGTGGAGGCGACGTTGTGGGGAGCAGATTAGGGGTTAATAAATATAATATAGGGGTCGGCGATGTTAGGGCAGCAGATTAGGGGTACATAGGGATAATGTAAGTAGCGGCGGTTTACGGAGCGGCAGATTAGGGGTTAATAATAATATGCAGGGGTCAGCGATAGCGGGGGCGGCAGATTAGGGGTTAATAAGTGTAAGGTTAGGGGTGTTTAGACTCGGGGTACATGTTAGAGTGTTAGGTGCAGACGTAGGAAGTGTTTCCGCATAGCAAACAATGGGGCTGCGTTAGGAGCTGAACGCGGCTTTTTTGCAGGTGTTGGTTTTTTTTCAGCTCAAACAGCCCCATTGTTTCCTATGGGGGAATCGTGCACAAGCACGTTTTTGAGGCTGGCCGCGTCCGTATGCAACTCTGGTATCGAGAGTTGAAGCTGCGTTAAATATGCTCTACGCTCCTTTTTTGGAGCCTAACGCAGCCTTTATGTGGACTCTCAATACCAGAGTTATTTTTATGGTGCGGCCAGAAAAAAGCCGGCGTGAGCTACGCGGGTCGTTACCGACAAAACTCTAAATCTAGCCGTTATTCAGGTTTCCCACTGCAGTGGCACATTTAGGTTTAGGATAACTTGCATTAATAAATGCGTTACACATTAATTGGACCACCTGTGTGTGAGCCTCTGTTTTGATACAATGTTTCAGCTTTTTTCTACATAGATTTTGAGAAGTTATTCTGAGTGCAATCCCCTACTTTCAACATAGCATCTCGTATAGCTCTGCTGTGTGTAACATATATTTACTTATATAAATATATTTGAACTATTATAAAATTTTGGGGTCTGCACCAGGACCTGGCTTAGCTAGCGCTATCCAGGTTTATACTATTGTTTCAGGCAATTTACCTAAAAGTGATAACACAGGTGCTTGATCACTATATTTCTCTCCCTAACCCTTGATCAATATATATATATATATATATATAGATACAGTATATATATATATATATATACACACACACACTTATTTCTAAAAATGTATTAATTGGCCCCATATTTCTAATATGGCCAACTTATATGAACTTATATGAAATATGGACAGCCTGTTGTATATTTGTTTATATTTCATTCTCCTTTAAGACATTTCTTGACAATAACCCTCTGCTATGTATGTGCAACAGCTTTATGGTATCTGTGTTTAACCAAACTATGGCTTCTTATACACTGTTTTAGGGTTCACATTACGGGGGAGGGACTGTGAATGATCTGTGTGGGGGATAACACAAATATGGGTCAATGGGCGGGAGAGCACTTATTCTTGATTAGGAAAAGGTACATTGATTTTTATTGATTTTTTTTTCCCTCCTGAGTCTTTTATAGTGCAGATGGGAGAGTGAGGAGGGAGGGTGAAAGAAACACACAAAGGACATTGCATTTTCCTATTTAGGGGAATCCTTTTCAATAAAAATATATATTAAAAATATAAGCAAATAATAAAATATTATGGCTAAAGCAAACCTCAGGAAACAATCTAATTAATATGGAGGTTTAGATCTCAGCAGGGTTCTGGAATCTATTATAAATTACAATGTAGCTCAGTAGTTGTCTGAGAGTGAAAGAGTTAATGAGCTTCTGTATTCTGCAGGTTCTTGGGGTGAATGGGTTAATGGGAGATGGATCTGATTCACTGAGTTTCTGGCAGCACGTGGCTTTAATGGATGAATTTTAGAATCCTCTACTTAAGCGCATAATATGATGTATGGGGTTTGTCATTGGAACATGCTCCTGATTTTGTCTGTCTCTGGACATGAATATGTTAAAGACAGTTTATCTGGGCTGCTTAGATTTGTGATATAAAATGTACAAATATCACAGGCAGGAAAGAGTTAATCTGATGTAGTAGCCTTACAAGTCTCTGGCAAGCGAAAGGTTAATAGGCTGCTGCTGATGACTTTTTTTTAGCTCTTTTTCAGGAGATTCATGCAAGATTGTTTGGTTTTAGGATGATTGGCATCACCCCCTTTTCCTTATTTTTACCATGTGTTTAACAGAAAGCACATCATCTTATTCATCTATTACTTCAGTGCTTTTTAAATCCCATCTTCAACTTTATTTCAGTCTTATGCCCCACCCCCCTTTGATTCATGATGCTGTTTTGACCTTAGTGGAGGTCACTGTAGATCACAGACTATCTAGTCTTTCACAAATAATTCCAATTATCTAATCTCTGCTTCCTTACAAATAACCTCCTCTCTTTTATACACAATATACCATAAACTTGTCAAAATACATTGTCACCTTTCTCCTCCGTACTCCAGTATTTCTTCTTCTGTTATATATACACACATTTACATACAGAATAATATATACAGCCCAATCTAATTTCATCCCCCACCCTCCTATACACTCCCATTTGGCTTGATCAGCACTTTAAATTATTTATGTGCTGTATGGGAGGGTGAGACTGTGCAGCAGACTGTGTCCCTGCTCTTTGTGCTATTTCTGCTTTGACCCCATATTAAAAACCCTATTACTGCACTTCCGTTGTTTTTCTGAGTTATATATTTTTCAGTCTCTATCAGTGGTACAGAAATTGTGTGTGTTAAATGTGTATTACTAGCAACTTTATGAAGCACTGGGTAGAGTGTGTTATGAAGCACTGGGTAGAGTGTGTTACTGTTAGAGTGTGTTATGCTTTTAAGCTAGAATATGTATATTATGTGAGCATATTTAAAGGGATAATCTAGTAAAAATTAAATTTTCATGATTCAAGTAGAGTATGTTATTTTAATCACCTTTCTAATTTACTCCTATTATCAATTTTTCTTTGTTCTCTTGGTATCTTTATTTGAAAAAGCAAGAATGCTTGCTTAGGAGCCGGCCCATTTTTGGTTCAGCCCATGGGTAGTGCTTGCTAATTGGTGGCTACATTTAGACACCAATTAGCAATTGCTACCCAGGTTTTGAATAAAAAAGGGGCCAGCTCATAAACTAACATTTTTGCTTATTCAAAAAAAGATACCAAGAGAACGAAGAAAATTTGATAATAGGAGTAAATTAGAAAGTTGCTTAAAATTGCATGATCTATCTGAATCATGAAAGTTTAATTTTTACTAGACTATCCCTTTAAAAAAAATAAAATAAATCCAGCTTAGCACTCAAAGGGTTAAGAAAGTTTGTGTACATTGAAAATGGATCTTGGATGTAGGAACTGCAACA